>NW_026893718.1:300000-508167 GCF_032452875.1 Bos javanicus
CACTGATCACGTGACTGATCATGCACTGATCACGTGGATAAACATGCACTGATCATGTGACTGATCATGCACTGATCACGTGGCTATCATGCACTGATCACGTGGCTGATCATGCACTGATCACGTAGCTATCATGCACTGATCACGTGACTGATCATGCACTGATCACGTGACTGATCATGCACTGATCACGTGACTGATCATGCACTGATCACGTGACTGATCATGCACTGATCACGTGGCTGATCATGCACTGATCACGTGGCTATCATGCACTGATCACGTGACTGATCATGCACTGATCACGTAACTGATCATGCACTGATCACGTGGCTTATCATGCACTGATCATGTGACTGATCATGTGCTGATCATGTTTGGTGTCATACACTGATCATGTGCCTCTGGAGGCAATGAACAAAGAGCTGAGTAGGCAGGAATCAGTCAGCAGGCAATAATCATGGAACTCAGCTGTGAGAAATCATGCTGCTCAGCTGGCAATAATCAAGCAGATGAGCAGGCAGGAATTACGCAGCACAGCTGGCAATTGTCAAGCAGATGACAGGCAGGAATCGTGCAGCTCAGCTGGCAATTGTCAAGCAGATGAGCAGACAGTAATCACGCAGCTCAGCAGGCCCTGATCACGTGACTGAGCATGCACTGTTCACGTGGCTGATCACACACTGATCACGTGACTGATCATGCACTGATCACGTGACTGATCATGCACTGATCACGTGGCTATCATGCACTGATCACGTGGCTGATCATACACTGATCACGGGACTGATCATGCACTGATCACGTGGCTATCATGCACTGACTACATGACTGACATGCACTGATCACGTGGCTGATCATGCACTGATCACGTGACTGATCATGCACTGATCACGTGACTGATCATGCACTGATCACGTGGCTGATCATGCACTGATCACGTGGCTATCATGCACTGATCACGTGGCTGATCATGCAATGATCACGTAGCTACCATGTACTGGTCACGTGACTGATCATGCACTGATCACGTGACTGATCATGCACTGATCACGTGGCTGATCATGCACTGATCACGTGACTGATCATGCACTGATCACGTGGCTATCATGCACTGATCACGTGGCTGATCATGCACTGATCACGTAGCTATCATGTACTGATCACGTGACTGATCATGCACTGATCACGTGACTGATCATGCACTGATCACGTAATTGATCATGCACTGATCACGTGGCTGATCATGCACTGATCACGTGGCTGATCACACACGTATCACGTGACTGATCATGCACTGATCACGTGACTGATCATGCACTGATCACGTGGCTATCATGCACTGATCACGTGGATATCATGCACTGATCACGTGGCTGATCACACACGTATCACGTGACTGATCATGCACTGATCACGTGGCTATCATGCACTGATCACGTGGCATCATGCACTGATCACGTGGCTGATCATGCAATGATCACGTAGCTACCATGCACTGGTCACGTGACTGATCATGCACTGATCACGTAACTGATCATGCACTGATCACGTGACTGATCATGCACTGTCACGTGACTGATCATGCACTGATCACGTGACTGATCATGCACTGATCACGTGGCTATCATGCACTGATCACGTGGCTGATCATGCACTGATCACGCAGCTATCATGCACTGATCACGTGACTGATCATGCACTGATCACATGACTGATCATGCACTGATCACGTGGCTTATCATGCACTGATCATGTGACTGATCATGTGCTGATCATGTTTGGTATCATACACTGATCATGTGCCTCTGGAGGCAATGAACAAAGAGCTGAGTAGGCAGGAATCAGTCAGCAGGCAATAATCATGGAACTCAGCTGTGAGAAATCATGCTGCTCAGCTGGCAATAATCAAGCAGATGAGCAGGCAGGAATTACGCAGCACAGCTGGCAATTGTCAAGCAGATGACAGGCAGGAATCGTGCAGCTCAGCTGGCAATTGTCAAGCAGATGAGCAGACAGTAATCACGCAGCTCAGCAGGCCCTGATCACGTGACTGAGCATGCACTGTTCACGTGGCTGATCACACACTGATCACGTGACTGATCATGCACTGATCACGTGACTGATCATGCACTGATCACGTGGCTATCATGCACTGATCACGTGGCTGATCATACACTGATCACGGGACTGATCATGCACTGATCACGGGCTATCATGCACTGATACATGACTGACATGCACTGATCACGTGGCTGATCATGCACTGATCACGTGACTGATCATGCACTGATCACGTGACTGATCATGCACTGATCACGTGGCTGATCATGCACTGATCACGTGGCTATCATGCACTGATCACGTGGCTGATCATGCAATGATCACGTAGCTACCATGCACTGGTCACGTGACTGATCATGCACTGATCACGTGACTGATCATGCACTGATCACGTGACTGATCATGCACTGATCACGTGGCTGATCATGCACTGATCACGTGGCTGATCATGCACTGATCACGTGGCTGATCATGCACTGATCACGTGACTGATCATGCACTGATCACGTGACTGATCATGCACTGATCACGTGGCTATCATGCACTGATCACGTGGCTGATCATGCACTGATCACGTGACTGATCATGCACTGATCACGTGGCTGATCATGCACTGATCACGTGACTGATCATGCACTGATCACGTGGCTGATCATGCACTGATCACGTGGCTATCATGCACTGATCACGTGGCTGATCATGCACTGATCACGTGACTGATCATGCACTGATCACGTAGCTATCATGCACTGATCACGTGGCTGATCATGCACTGATCACGGGACTGATCATGCACTGATCACGGCGCTATCATGCACTGATCACGTGACTGATCATGCACTGATCACGTGGATGATCATGCACTGATCACGTGACTGATCATGCACTGATCACGTGACTGATCATGCACTGATCACGTGACTGATCATGCACTGATCAGTTGGCAATCATGCACTGATCACGTGGCTGATCATGCACTGATCACGTGACTGATCATGCACTGATCACTGGCTATCATGCACTGATCACGTGGCTATCATGCACTGATCACGTGGCTGATCATGCACTGATCACGTGACTGATCATGCACTGATCACGTCTGATCATGCACTGATCACGTGACTGATCATGCACTGATCACGTGGATGATCATGCACTGATCACGTGACTGATCATGCACTGATCACGTGGCTATCATGCACTGATCACGTGGCTGATCATGCACTGATCACGTAGCTACCATGCACTGATCACGTGACTGATCATGCACTGATCACGTAATTGATCATGCACTGATCACGTGACTGATCATGCACTGATCACGTGACTGATCATGCACTGATCACGTGACTGATCATGCACTGATCACGTGGCTATCATGCACTGATCACGTGGCTGATCATGCACTGATCACGTGATATCATGCACTGATCACGTGACTGATCATGCACTGATCACGTGGCTGATCATGCACTGATCACGTGGCTATCATGCACTGATCACGTGACTGATCATGCACTGATCACGTAATTGATCATGCACTGATCACGTGGCTATCATGCACTGATCACGTGGCTGATCACACATGATCACGTGACTGATCATGCACTGATCACGTGGCTGATCATGCACTGATCACGTGGCTATCATGCACTGATCACGTGGCTATCATGCACTGATCACGTGGCTGATCATGCAATGATCACGTAGCTACCATGTACTGGTCACGTGACTGATCATGCACTGATCACGTAATTGATCATGCACTGATCACGTGGCTCATCATGCACTGATCACGTGGCTGATCACACACGATCACGTGACTGATCATGCACTGATCACGTGACTGATCATGCACTGATCACGTGGCTATCATGCACTGATCACGTGGATATCATGCACTGATCACGTGGCTGATCACACACGTATCACGTGACTGATCATGCACTGATCACGTGGCTATCATGCACTGATCACGTAGCTATCATGCACTGATCACGTGGCTGATCATGCAATGATCACGTAGCTACCATGCACTGGTCACGTGACTGATCATGCACTGATCACGTAATTGATCATGCACTGATCACGTGACTGATCATGCACTGATCACGTGACTGATCATGCACTGATCACGTGACTGATCATGCACTGATCACGTGGCTATCATGCACTGATCACGTGGCTGATCATGCACTGATCACGCAGCTACCATGCACTGATCACATGACTGATCATGCACTGATCACATGATTGATCATGCACTGATCACGTGGCTTATCATGCACTGATCATGTGACTGATCATGTGCTGATCATGTTTGGTATCATACACTGATCATGTGCCTCTGGAGGCAATGAACAAAGAGCTGAGTAGGCACGAATCAGTCAGCAGGCTATAATCATGGAACTCAGCTCTGAGAAATCATGCTGCTCAGCTGGCAATAATCAAGCAGCTGAGCAGGCAGGAATTACGCAGCACAGGTGGCAATTGTCAAGCAGATGACAGGCAGGAATCGTGCAGCTCAGCTGGCAATTGTCAAGCAGATGAGCAGACAGTAATCACGCAGCTCAGCAGGCCCTGATCACGTGACTGAGCATGCACTGTTCACGTGGCTGATCACACACTGATCACGTGACTGATCATGCACTGATCACGTGACTGATCATGCACTGATCACGTGGCTGATCATGCACTGATCACGTGGCTGATCATACACTGATCACGGGACTGATCATGCACTGATCACGTGGCTATCATGCACTGATACATGACTGACATGCACTGATCACGTGGCTGATCATGCACTGATCACGTGACTGATCATGCACTGATCACGTGGCTGATCATGCACTGATCACGTGGCTGATCATGCACTGATCACGTGACTGATCATGCACTGATCACGTGGCTATCATGCACTGATCACGTGGCTGATCATGCACTGATCACGTGCCTGATCATGCACTGATCACGTGGCTGATCATGCACTGATCACGTGACTGATCATGCACTGATCACGTGACTGATCATGCACTGATCACGTGGCTATCATGCACTGATCACGTGGCTGATCATGCACTGATCACGGGACTGATCATGCACTGATCACGGGCTATCATGCACTGATCACGTGACTGATCATGCACTGATCACGTGGCTGATCATGCACTGATCACGTGACTGATCATGCACTGATCACGTGACTGATCATGCACTGATCACGTGGCTATCATGCACTGATCACGTGGCTGATCATGCACTGATCACGTGACTGATCATGCACTGATCACTGGCTATCATGCACTGATCACGTGGCTATCATGCACTGATCACGTGGCTGATCATGCACTGATCACGTGACTGATCATGCACTGATCACGTCTGATCATGCACTGATCACGTGACTGATCATGCACTGATCACGTGGATGATCATGCACTGATCACGTGACTGATCATGCACTGATCACGTGGCTATCATGCACTGATCACGTGGCTGATCATGCACTGATCACGTAGCTATCATGCACTGATCACGTGACTGATCATGCACTGATCACGTGACTGATCATGCACTGATCACGTGACTGATCATGCACTGATCACGTGACTGATCATGCACTGATCACGTGGCTGATCATGCACTGATCACGTGGCTATCATGCACTGATCACGTGACTGATCATGCACTGTTCACGTATTTGATCCTGCACTGATCACGTGGCTGATCATGCACTGATCACGTGACTGATCATGCACTGATCATGTTTGGTGTCATACACTGATCATGTGCCTCTGGAGGCAATAAACAAGGAGCTGAGTAGGCATGAATCAAACAGTCAGCAGGCAATAATCATGGAACTCAGGTGTGAGGAATCATGCTGCTCAGCTGGCAATAATCAAGCAGCTGAGCAGGCAGGAATTACACAGCACAGCTGGCAATTGTCAAGCAGATGACAGGCAGGAATCATGCAGCTCAGCTGGCAATTGTCAAGCGGATGAGCAGACAGTAATCACGCAGCTCAGCAGGCCCTGATCACGTGACTGAGCATGCACTGTTCACGTGGCTGATCATACACTGATCACGTGACTGATCATGCACTGATCACGTGGATATCATGCACTGATCACGTGGCTGATCATGCACTGATCACGTGGCTGATCATGCACTGATCACGTGGCTGATCATGCACTGATCACGTAGCTATCATGCACTGATCACGGACTGATCATGCACTGATCACGTGGCTGATCATGCACTGATCACGTGGCTGATCATGCACTGATCACGTGACTGATCATGCACTGATCACGTGTGTATCATGCACTGATCACGTGGCTATCATGCACTGCTCACGTGGCTGATCATGCACTGATCACGCAGCTACCATGTACTGGTTACATGACTGATCATGCACTGATCACGTAATTGATCATGCACTGATCACGTGGCTTATCATGCACTGATCATGTGACTGATCATGTGCTGATCATGTTTGGTGTCATACACTGATCATGTGCATCTGGAGGCAATGAACAAAGAGCTGAGTAGGCAGGAATCAGTCAGCAGGCTATAATCATGGAACTCAGCTCTGAGAAATCATGCTGCTCAGCTGGCAATAATCAAGTAGATGAGCAGGCAGGAATTATGCAGCACAGGTGGCAATTGTCAAGGAGATGACAGGCAGGAATCGTGCAGCTCAGCTGGCAATTGTCAAGCAGATGAGCAGACAGTAATCACGCAGCTCAGCAGGCCCTGATCACGTGACTGAGCATGCACTGTTCACGTGGCTGATCACACACTATCACGTGACTGATCATGCACTGATCACGTGGCTATCATGCACTGATCACGTGACTGATCATGCACTGATCACGTAACTGTCATGCACTGATCACGTGGCTGATCATGCACTGATCACGTGGCTGATCATGCACTGATCACGTGGCTATCATGCACTGATCACGTGGCTGATCATGCACTGATCACGGGACTGATCATGCACTGATCACGGGCTATCATGCACTGACTACATGACTGACATGCACTGATCACGTGGATGATCATGCACTGATCACGTGACTGATCATGCACTGATCACGTGACTGATCATGCACTGATCACGTGGCTGATCATGCACTGATCACGTGGCTATCATGCACTGATCACGTGGCTGATCATGCACTGATCACGTAGCTATCATGTACTGATCACGTGACTGATCATGCACTGATCACGTGACTGATCATGCACTGATCACGTGGCTGATCATGCACTGATCACGTGGCTGATCATGCACTGATCACGTGACTGATCATGCACTGATCACGTGACTGATCATGCACTGATCACGTGGCTATCATGCACTGATCACGTGGCTGATCATGCACTGATCACGTGACTGATCATGCACTGATCACGTGGCTATCATGCACTGATCACGTGGCTATCATGCACTGATCACGTGGCTGATCATGCACTGATCACGTAGCTACCATGCACTGATCACGTGACTGATCATGCACTGATCACGTGGCTGATCATGCACTGATCACGTGACTGATCATGCACTGATCACGTGACTGATCATGCACTGATCACGTGGCTATCATGCACTGATCACGTGGCTGATCATGCACTGATCACGTGTCTGATCATGCACTGATCACGTGGCTGATCATGCACTGATCACGTAACTGATCATGCACTGATCACGTGGCTATCATGCACTGATCACGTGGCTGATCATGCACTGATCACGTGGCTGATCACACTGTCACGTGACTGATCATGCACTGATCACGTGGCATCATGCACTGATCACGTGGCTGATCATGCACTGATCACGTGACTGATCATGCACTGATCACGTGGCTATCATGCACTGCTCACTTGGCTGATCATACACTGATCACGCAGCTACCATGTACTTGTCACGTGACTGATCATGCACTGATCACGTAATTGATCATGCACTGATCACGTGGCTGATCATGCACTGATCACGTGGCTGATCATGCACTGATCACGTGACTGATCATGCACTGATCACGTGACTGATCATGCACTGATCACGTGGCTATCATGCACTGATCACGTGGCTGATCATGCACTGATCACGTAGCAACCATGCACTGATCACGTGACTGATCATGCACTGATCACGTAATTGATCATGCACTGATCACGTGACTGATCATGCACTGATCACGTGGCTGATCACACACGTATCACGTGACTGATCATGCACTGATCACGTGACTGATCATGCACTGATCACGTGGCTATCATGCACTGATCACGTGGCTGATCATGCACTGATCACGGGACTGATCATGCACTGATCATGGCGCTATCATGCACTGACACATGACTGATCATGCACTGATCACGTGGCTGATCATGCACTGATCACGTGACTGATCATGCACTGATCACGTGGCTGATCATGCACTGATCACGTGGCTATCATGCACTGATCACGTGGCTGATCATGCATGATCACGTAGCTATCATGCACTGGTCACGTGACTGATCATGCACTGATCACGTGGCTGATCATGCACTGATCACGTGGCTACCATGCACTGGTCACGTGACTGATCATGCACTGATCACGTGGCTATCATGCACTGATCACGTAGCTATCATGTACTGATCACGTGGCTGATCATGCACTGATCACGTAGCTACCATGCACTGATCACGTGACTGATCATGCACTGATCACGTGCTGATCATGCACTGATCACGTGACTGATCATGCACTGTCACGTGACTGATCATGCACTGATCACGTGACTGATCATGCACTGATCACGTGGCTATCATGCACTGATCACGTGGCTGATCATGCAATGATCACGTAGCTACCATGTACTGGTCACGTGACTGATCATGCACTGATCACGTAATTGATCATGCACTGATCACGTGGCTGATCATGCACTGATCACGTGGCTGATCACACATGATCACGTGACTGATCATGCACTGATCACGTGGCTATCATGCACTGATCACGTGGCTGATCATGCACTGATCACGTGGCTATCATGCACTGATCACGTGGCTGATCATGCACTGATCACGTAGCTACCATGCACTGATCACGTGACTGATCATGCACTGATCACATGATTGATCATGCACTGATCACGTGGCTTATCATGCACTGATCATGTGACTGATCATGTGCTGATCATGTTTGGTGTCATACACTGATCATGTGCCTCTGGAGGCAATGAACAAAGAGCTGAGTAGGCAGGAATCAGTCAGCAGGCTATAATCATGGAACTCAGCTCTGAGAAATCATGCTGCTCAGCTGGCAATAATCAAGCAGCTGAGCAGGCAGGAATTACGCAGCACAGCTGGCAATTGTCAAGCAGATGACAGGCAGGAATCGTGCAGCTCAGCTGGCAATTGTCAAGCAGATGAGCAGACAGTAATCACGCAGCTCAGCAGGCCCTGATCACGTGACTGAGCATGCACTGTTCACGTGGCTGATCACACACTGATCACGTGACTGATCATGCACTGATCACGTGACTGATCATGCACTGATCACGTGGCTGATCATGCACTGATCACGTGACTGATCATGCACTGATCACGTGGCTGATCATACACTGATCACGTGACTGATCATGCACTGATCACGTGACTGATCATGCACTGATCACGTGGCTATCATGCACTGATCACGTGGCTGATCATGCACTGATCACGTGACTGATCATGCACTGATCACGGGCTATCATGCACTGACACATGACTGATCATGCACTGATCACGTGGATGATCATGCACTGATCACGTGACTGATCATGCACTGATCACGTGGCTGATCATGCACTGATCACGTGGCTATCATGCACTGATCACGTGGCTGATCATGCACTGATCACGTGGCTACCATGTACTGATCACGTGACTGATCATGCACTGATCACGTAACTGATCATGCACTGATCACGTGGCTGATCATGCACTGATCACGTGACTGATCATGCACTGATCACGTGGCTATCATGCACTGATCACGTGGCTGATCATGCACTGATCACGTGGCTGATCATGCACTGATCACGTGGCTGATCATGCACTGATCACGTGACTGATCATGCACTGATCACGTGGCTGATCATGCACTGATCACGTGGCTATCATGCACTGATCACGTGGCTGATCATGCACTGATCACGTGACTGATCATGCACTGATCACGTGGCTATCATGCACTGATCACGTGGCTGATCATGCACTGATCACGGGACTGATCATGCACTGATCACGGGCTATCATGCACTGATCACGTGACTGATCATGCACTGATCACGTGGCTGATCATGCACTGATCACGTGACTGATCATGCACTGATCACGTGACTGATCATGCACTGATCACGTGACTGATCATGCACTGATGAGTGGCAATCATGCACTGATCACGTGGCTGATCATGCACTGATCACGTGACTGATCATGCACTGATCACTGGCTATCATGCACTGATCACGTGGCTATCATGCACTGATCACGTGGCTGATCATGCACTGATCACGTGACTGATCATGCACTGATCACGTCTGATCATGCACTGATCACGTGACTGATCATGCACTGATCACGTGGATGATCATGCACTGATCACGTGACTGATCATGCACTGATCACGTGGCTATCATGCACTGATCACGTGGCTGATCATGCAATGATCACGTAGCTACCATGTACTGGTCACGTGACTGATCATGCACTGATCACGTAATTGATCATGCACTGATCACGTGACTGATCATGCACTGATCACGTGACTGATCATGCACTGATCACGTGACTGATCATGCACTGATCACGTGGCTATCATGCACTGATCACGTGGCTGATCATGCACTGATCACGTAGCTACCATGCACTGATCACGTGACTGATCATGCACTGATCACGTGGCTGATCATGCACTGATCACGTGGCTATCATGCACTGATCACGTGACTGATCATGCACTGATCACGTGATTGATCATGCACTGATCACGTGGCTGATCATGCACTGATCACGTGGCTGATCACACATGATCACGTGACTGATCATGCACTGATCACGTGGCTATCATGCACTGATCACGTGGCTATCATGCACTGATCACGTGGCTATCATGCACTGATCACGTGGCTGATCATGCACTGATCACGTAGCTACCATGCACTGATCACGTGGCTGATCATGCACTGATCACGTAATTGATCATGCACTGATCACGTGGCTGATCATGCACTGATCACGTGGCTGATCACACACGATCACGTGACTGATCATGCACTGATCACGTGACTGATCATGCACTGATCACGTGGCTATCATGCACTGATCACGTGGATATCATGCACTGATCACGTGGCTGATCACACACGTATCACGTGACTGATCATGCACTGATCACGTGGCTATCATGCACTGATCACGTAGCTATCATGCACTGATCACGTGGCTGATCATGCAATGATCACGTAGCTACCATGCACTGGTCACGTGACTGATCATGCACTGATCACGTAATTGATCATGCACTGATCACGTGACTGATCATGCACTGATCACGTGACTGATCATGCACTGATCACGTGACTGATCATGCACTGATCACGTGGCTATCATGCACTGATCACGTGGCTGATCATGCACTGATCACGCAGCTACCATGCACTGATCACATGACTGATCATGCACTGATCACATAATTGATCATGCACTGATCACGTGGCTTATCATGCACTGATCATGTGACTGATCATGTGCTGATCATGTTTGGTGTCATACACTGATCATGTGCCTCTGGAGGCAATGAACAAAGAGCTGAGTAGGCAGGAATCAGTCAGCAGGCAATAATCATGGAACTCAGCTCTGAGAAATCATGCTGCTCAGCTGGCAATAATCAAGCAGATGAGCAGGCAGGAATTACGCAGCACAGCTGGCAATTGTCAAGCAGATGACAGGCAGGAATCGTGCAGCTCAGCTGGCAATTGTCAAGCAGATGAGCAGACAGTAATCACGCAGCTCAGCAGGCCCTGATCACGTGACTGAGCATGCACTGTTCACGTGGCTGATCACACACTGATCACGTGACTGATCATGCACTGATCACGTGACTGATCATGCACTGATCACGTGGCTATCATGCACTGATCACGTGACTGATCATGCACTGATCACGTGGCTGATCATGCACTGATCACGTGGCTGATCATGCACTGATCACGTGACTGATCATGCACTGATCACGTGGCTATCATGCACTGATCACGTGGCTGATCATGCACTGATCACGGGACTGATCATGCACTGATCACGGGCTATCATGCACTGATCACATGACTGATCATGCACTGATCACGTGGATGATCATGCACTGATCACGTGACTGATCATGCACTGATCACGTGGCTGATCATGCACTGATCACGTGGCTATCATGCACTGATCACGTGGCTGATCATGCACTGATCACGTAGCTATCATGTACTGATCACGTGACTGATCATGCACTGATCACGTAATGATCATGCACTGATCACGTGGCTGATCATGCACTGATCACGTGGCTGATCATGCACTGATCACGTGACTGATCATGCACTGATCACGTGACTGATCATGCACTGATCACGTGGCTATCATGCACTGATCACGTGGCTGATCATGCACTGATCACGTGACTGATCATGCACTGATCACGTGGCTATCATGCACTGATCACGTGGCTATCATGCACTGATCACGTGGCTGATCATGCACTGATCACGTAGCTACCATGCACTGATCACGTGACTGATCATGCACTGATCACGTGGCTGATCATGCACTGATCACGTGACTGATCATGCACTGATCACGTGACTGATCATGCACTGATCACGTGGATATCATGCACTGATCACGTGGCTGATCATGCACTGTTCACTTGTCTGACCATGCACTGCTCACGTGGATGATCATACACTGTTCACGTAACTGATCATGCACTGATCACGTGGATATCATGCACTGATCACGTGGCTGAACATGCACTGTTCACGTGGCTTACCATTCACCTGTCACGTGACTTGTCATGCACTGATCAGGTGGCACTCAAGCACTGATCACGTGGCTGATCATACACTGATCACGTGTCTGCTCATGCACTGATCATGTGGCTGATCATGCACTGCTCACGTGGCTGGTCATGCAATGATCACGTAGCTACCATATACTGGTCACGGGACTGATCATGCACAGATCACGTAAATGATCAAGCACTGTTCCCGTGACTGATCATGTACTGATCACGTGACGGATCATTCACTGACCCCGTGGCTATCATGCTGTCCTCCCGTGGGTGATCATGCAATGATCACGTAGCAACCATGTACTGGTCACCTGACTGATCATGCACTGATCATGTAATTGATCCAGCACTGATCTCGTGGCTCATCATGCACTGATCACGTGACTGTTCACCCACTGATCACTTGACTGATAATGCACTGATCACGTGGCTATAATGCCCTGAGTACTTGGCTGATCATACACTTTTCACGTGCCTGGTCATGCACAGATCACGTGACTAATCATGAACTTATCACGTGGCTATAATTCTCTGATCACGTGGCTGATCATACACTGTTCAAGTTCCTGGTCATGCACAGATCACATGACTAATGATGAACTGATCACGGGGCTATAATTCACTGATCACGTGGATATCATGCACTGATCACGTGCCTGTCATGCACAGATCAGGTGACTAATCATGAACTGATCACGTAGGTATCATGCACTGATCACGTGGCTGATCATACACTGTTCACGTGTCTGATCATGCACTGATCACGTGGCTGATCATACACTGATCACGTGACTGATCATGCACTGATCACGTGGCTATCATGCACTGCTCACGTGGCTGATCATGCAATGTTCACACAGCTACCATGTACTGGTCACATGACTGATCATGCACTGATCACATAATTGATCATGCACTGATCACCTGGCTTATCATGAATTGATCATGTGACTGATCATGTGCTGATCATTTTTGATGTCACACACTGATCATGTGTCTCTGGCGGCAATGAACACAGAGCTGAGTAGGCAGGAATCAGTCAGCAGGCTATAATCATGGAACTCAACTCTGAGAAATCATGCTGCTCAGCTGGCAATAATCAAGTAGATGAGCAGGCAGGAATTACGCAGCACAGATGGCAATTGTCAAGGAGATGACAGGCAGGAATCCTGCAGCTCAGCTGGAAATTGTCAAGCAGATGAGCAGACAGTAATCACGCAGCTCAGCAGGCCCTGATCACGAGACTGAGAATGCACTGTTCACATGGCTGATCACACACCTATCACGTGACTGATCATGCACTGATCACGTAGCTATCTTGCACTGATCACTTGGCTAATCATACACTCATCACGGGACTGATCGTGCACTGATCACGGCGCTATCATGCATTGACTACATGACTCCACATGCACTGATCACGTGGATGATCATGCACTGATCACGTGACTGACAGTGCACTGATCACGTGACTGATCAGGCACTGATCACGTGGCTGATCATGCACTGATCACGTGGCTATCATGCACTGCTCACGTGGCTGATGAGGCAATGATCACGTAGTTACCATGTACTGGTCACGTGACTGATCATGCACTGATCACGTAATTGATCATGCACTGATCATGTGGCTGATCATGCACTGATTACGTGGCTGATCATACACTGATCACGTGACTGATCATGCACTGATCACGTGACTGATCATGCACTGATCACGTGGCTATCATGCACTGATCACTTGGCTGGATATACACTGAGCACGTGCCTGGTCATGCACTGATCACGTGGCTGATCATGCACTGATCACGTGACTGATCATGCACTGATCTCGTGTCTGATCATGCACTGATCACGTGGCTATCATGCACTGCTCACGTGGCTGATCATGGGTTGATCACTCAGCTACAATGTACTGGTCACGTGACTGATCATCCACTGATCACATGACTGATCATGCAGTGATCAAGTGGCTATCATGCACTACTCACGTGCCTGATCATGCAATGATTACGTAGCTACCATTTACAGGTCAGGTGAATGATCATACAACCATCAGGTGACTGATCATGCACTGATCACGTGGCTATCATGCACTGATCACATCTATATCATGCACTGATCACATGAATGCCCATGCACTGATCACGTGGATGATCATACACTAATCACGTGACAGATCATGCACGGATCACGTGGCTGATCATGCACTGATACCGTGACTGAGCATGGACTGATCACATGACTGATCATGTAGTGATCACGTGACTTAATGGCTCTGATCATGTGACTGATCATGCGCTGATCATGTTTGCTATCATACACTGATCATGTGCCTCTGGAGGCAATAAACAAAGAGCTGAGTAGGCACGAATCAAACAGTCAGCAGGCAATAATCATGGAAATCAGCTGTGAGGAATCATGCTGCTCAGCTGGCAATAATCAAGCAGCTGAGCAGGCAGGAATTACGCAGCACAGCTGGCAATTGTCAAGCAGATGACAGGCAGGAATCGTGCAGCTCAGCTGGCAGTTGTCAAGCAGATGAGCAGACAGGAATCACGCAGCTCAGCAGGCCCTGATCACGTGACTGAGCATGCACTGTTCACGTGGCTGATCATACACTGATCACGTGACTGATCATGCACTGATCACTTGGATATCATGCACTGATCACGTGGCTGATCATACACTGCTCACGTAACTGATCATGCACTGATCACGTGGCTATCATGCACTGAATACGTGGCTGAACATGCACTACTCACGTGGCTGATCACACACCTGTCACGTGACATATCATGCACTGATCACCTGGCAATCATGCACTGATCACGTGGCTGATCACACACGTATCACGTGACTGATCATGCACTGATCACGTGGCTAATCATGCAATGATCACGTAGCTATCATGCACTGGTCACGTGAATGATCATGCAATGATCATGTGGCTATCATGCACTGCTCACGTGGCTGATCATGCAATGATCACACAGCTACCATGTACTGGTCACATGACTGATCATGCACTGATCACGTAATTGATCATGCACTGTTCACCTGGCTTATCATGCATTCATCATGTGACTGATCATGTGCTGATCATGTTTGGTGTCACAAACTGATCATGTGCCTCTGGAGGCAAAGAACATAGAGCTGAGTAGGCAGGAAACAGTCAGCAGGCTATAATCATGGAACTCAGCTCTGAGAAATCATGCTGCTCAGCTGGCAATAATCAAATAGCTGAGCAGGCAGGAATTACGCAGCACAGGTGGCAATTGTCAAGGAGATGGCAGGCAGGAATCCTGCAGTTCAGCTGGCAATTGTCAAGCAGATGAGCAGACAGTAATCACGCAGCTCAGCAGGCCCTGATCACGTGACTCAGCATGTACTGTTCACATGGCTGATCACACACCTATCACGTGACTGATCATGCACTGATCACGTGATTGCGCATGCATAGATCACGTAATAGTATGTACTGATCACGTGGCTATCATGCACTGATGACGTGGCTAATCATGCACTGCTCATATGACTGATCATGCACTGATCACGTAGCTATCTTGCACTGATCACTTGGCTGAACATACACTCATCACGGGACTGATCGTGCACTGATAAGGCGCTATCATGCATTGATTACCTGACTCCACATGCACTGATCACGTGGATGATCATGCACTTATCACGTGACTGACCATGCACTGATCACATGGCTGATCATGCACTGATCACGTAGCTATCATGCACTGGTCACGTGAATGTTCATGCAATGATCACGTGGCTATCATGCACTGCTCACGTGGCTGATCATGCAATGATCACGCAGCTATCATGTACTGGTCACATGACTGATCATGCACTGATCACGTAATTGATCATGTACTGTTCACCTGGCTTATCATGCATTGATCATGTGACTGATCATGTGCTGATCATGTTTGGTGTCACAAACTGATCATGTGCCTCTGGAGGTAAAGAACATAGAGCTGAGTAGGCAGGAAACAGTCAGCAGGCTATAATCATGGAACTCAGCTCTGAGAAATCATGCTGCTCAGCTGGCAATAATCAAATAGATGAGCAGGCTGGAATTACGCAGCACAGGTGGCAATTGTCAAGGAGATGGCAGGCAGGAATCCTGCAGTTCAGCTGGCAATTGTCAAGCAGATGAGCAGACAGTAATCACGCAGCTCAGCAGGCCCTGATCACGTGACTCAGCATGTACTGTTCACATGGCTGATCACACACCTATCACGTGACTGATCATGCACTGATCACGTGATTGCGCATGCATAGATCACGTAATAGTATGTACTGATCACGTGGCTATCATGCACTGATGACGTGGCTAATCATGCACTGATCATATGACTGATCATGCACTGATCATGTAGCTATCTTGCACTGATCACTTGGCTGATCATACACTCATCACGGGACTGATCGTGCACTGATAAGGCGCTATCATGCATTGATTACATGACTCCACATGCACTGATCACGTGGATGATCATGCACTGATCACGTGACTGACCATGCACTGATCACATGACTGATCATGCACTGATCACGTGACTGACCATGCACTGATCACATGACTGATCATGCACTGATCACCTGGCTATCATGCACTGATCACGTGACTGATCATGCACTGATGACTTGGCTGATCATGCACTGATCACGTGGCTGATCATGCGATGATCATTTAGCTACCATGTACAGGTCACGTGAATGATCCTACACCCATCAGGTGACGGATCATGCACTGATCACGTGGCTATCATGCACTGATCATGAGAATGATCATGCACTGTTCACGTCTATATCATGCACTGATCACATGACTGCACATGCACTGATCACGTGGATGATCATACACTAACCTTGTGACAGATCATGCACTGATCACGTAGCTGATCATGCACTGATACCTTGACTGAGCATGGACTGGTCACATGACTAACATGTAGTGATCACGTGACTTAATGCGCTGATCATGTGACTGCTCATGCGCTGATCATGTTTGCTATCATGCACTGATCACGTGGCTGATCACGCAATGATCACGTAGCTACCATGTACAGGTCCCGTGACTGATCATGCACTGATCACGTAACTGATCCTGCACTGATCACATAGCTCATCACGCACTGATCACGTGGCTGATCACACACGTATCACGTGACTGATCATGTAGAGATCTCGTGAATAATCATGAAGTGATCAAGTGGCTATCCTGCACTGATCACGTGGATATCATGCACTGATCACGTGGCTGATCACACACGTAGCACGTGACTCATCATGCACTGATCACGTGGCTATCATGCACTGCTCCCATGGCTGATCATGCAATGTTCACACAGCTACCATGTACTGGTCACATGACTGATCATGCACTGATCACATAATTGATCATGCACTGATCACCTGGCTTATCATGCGTTCATCATGTGACTGATCATGTGCTGATCATTTTTGATGTCACACACTGATCATGTGTCTCTGGAGGCAATGAACACAGAGCTGAGTAGGCAGGAATCAAACAGTCAGCAGGCTATAATCATGGAACTCAACTCTGAGAAATCATGCTGCTCAGCTGGCAATAATCAAGTAGCTGAGCAGGCAGGAATTACGCAGCACAGGTGGCAATTGTCAAGGAGATGACAGGCAGGAATCGTGCAGCTCAGCTGGAAATTGTCAAGCAGATGAGCAGACAGTAATCACGCAGCGCAGCAGGCCCTGATCACGTGACTGAGCATGCACTGTTCACACGGCTGATCACACACCTATCACGTGACTGATCATGCACTGATCATGTGACTGATCATGCACTGATCACGTAGCTATCTTGCACTGATCACTTGGCTGATCATCCACTCATCACGGGACTGATCGTGCACTGATCACGGCGCTATCATGCATTGACTACATGACGCCACATGCACTGATCACGTGGATGATCATGCACTGATCACGTGACTGACAATGCACTGATCACGTGACTGATCAGGCACTGATCAAATGGCTGATCATGCACTGATCACGTGGTTATCATGCACTGCTCACGTGGCTGATGAGGCAATGATCACGTAGTTACCATGTACTGGTCACGTGACTGATCATGCACTGGTCACGTAATAGATCATGCACTGATCATGTGGCTGATCATGCACTGATTACGTGGCTATCATACACTGATCACGTGACTGATCATGCACTGATCACGTGACTGATCATGCACTGATCACGTGGCTATCATGCACTGATCACTTGGCTGGATATACACTGATCACGTGCCTGGTCATGCACTGATCACGTGGCTGATCATGCACTGATCACGTGACTGATCATGCACTGATCTCGTGTCTGATCATGCACTGATCACGTGGCCTTCATGCACTGCTCACGTGGCTGATCATGGGATGATCACTCAGCTACCATGTACTGGTCACATGACTGATCATGCACTGATCACGTGACTGATCATGCAGTGATCACGTGGCTATCATGCACTACTCACGTGCCTGATCATGCAATGATTACGTAGCTACCATTTACAGGTCACGTGAATGAGCATACAACCATCAGGTGACTGATCATGCACTGATCACGTGGCTATCATGCACTGATCACATCTATATCATGCACTGATCACATGAATGCCCATGCACTGATCACGTGGATGATCATACACTAATCATGTGACAGATCATGCACTGATCACGTGGCTGATCATGCACTGATACCGTGACTGAGCATGGACTGATCACATGACTATCATGTAGTGATCACGTGACTTAATGGCTCTGATCATGTGACTGATCATGCGCTGATCATGTTTGCTATCATACACTGATCATGTGCCTCTGAAGGCAATAAACAAAGAGCTGAGTAGGCACGAATCAAACAGTCAGCAGGCAATAATCATGGAAATCAGCTGTGAGGAATCATGCTGCTCAGCTGGCAATAATCAAGCAGCTGAGCAGGCAGGAATTACGCAGCACAGCTGGCAATTGTCAAGCAGATGACAGGCAGGAATCGTGCAGCTCAGCTGGCAATTGTCAAGCAGATGAGCAGACAGTAATCACGCAGCTCAGCAGGCACTCATCACGTGACTGAGCATGCACTGTTCACGTGGCTGATCATACACTGATCACGTGATTGATCATGCACTGATCACTTGGATATCATGCACTGATCACGTGGCTAATCATACACTGTTCACGTGTCTGACCATGCACTGATCACGTGGCTGATCATACACTGCTCACGTAACTGATCATGCATTTATCACGTGGCTATCATGCACTGAATACGTGGCTGAACATGCACTTTTCACGTGGCTGATCACACACCTGTCACGTGACATATCATGCACTGATCACCTGGCAATCATGCACTGATCACGTCGCTGATCACACACGTATCACGTGACTGATCATGCACTGATCACGTGGCTAATCATGCAATGATCACGTAGCTATCATGCACTGGTCACGTGAATGATCATGCAATGATCACGTGGCTATCATGCACTGCTCACGTGGCTGATCATGCAATGATCACGCAGCTACCATGTACTGATCACATGACTGATCATGCACTGATCAAGTAATTGATCATGCACTGTTCACCTGGCTTATCATGCATTGATCATGTGACTGATCATGTGCTGATCATGTTTGGTGTCACAAACTGATCATGTGCCTCTGTAGGCAAAGAACATAGAGCTGAGTAGGCAGGAAACAGTCAGCAGGCTATAATCATGGAACTCAGCTCTGAGAAATCATGCTGCTCAGCTGGCAATAATCAAATAGATGAGCAGGCAGGAATTACGCAGCACAGGTGGCAATTGTCAAGAAGATGGCAGGCAGGAATCCTGCAGTTCAGCTGGCAATTGTCAAGCAGATGAGCAGACAGTAATCACGCAGCTCAGCAGGCCCTGATCACGTGACTCAGCATGTACTGTTCACATGGCTGATCACACACCTATCACGTGACTGATCATGCACTGATCACGTGATTGCGCATGCATAGATCACGTAATAGTATGTACTGATCACGTGGCTATCATGCACTGATGACGTGGCTAATCATGCACTGATCATATGACTGATCATGCACTGATCATGTAGCTATCTTGCACTGATCACTTGGCTGATCATACACTCATCACGGGACTGATCGTGCACTGATAAGGCGCTATCATGCATTGATTACATGACTCCACATGCACTGATCACGTGGATGATCATGCACTGATCACGTGACTGACCATGCACTGATCACATGACTGATCATGCACTGATCACGTGGCTATCATGCACTGATCACCTGGCTATCATGCACTGATCACGTGACTGATCATGCACTGATCACTTGACTGATCATGCACTGATCACGTGGCTATCATGCACTGATCACGTGGCTGATCATGCGATGATCACACAGCTACCATGTACTGGTCACATGACTGATCATGCACTGATCACGTGACTGATCATGCGGTGATCACGTGGCTATCGTGCACTACTCACGTGGCTGATCATGCAATGATCATGTAGCTACCATGTACAGGTCACGTGAATGATCATACACCCATCAGGTGACTGATCATGCACTGATCACGTGGCTATCATGCACTGATCACGAGACTGATCATGCACTGATCACGTCTATATCATGCACAGATCACATGATTCCCCATGCACTGATCACGTGGATGATCATACACTAATCATGTGACAGATCATGCACTGATCACGTGGCTGATCATGCACTGATACCATGACTGAGCATGGACTGATCACATGACTATCATGTAGTGATCACGTGACTTAATGGCGCTGATCATGTGACTGATCATGCAATGATCATGTTTGCTATAATACACTGATCATGTGCCTCTGGAGGCAATAAACAAAGAGCTGAGTAGGCACGAATCAAACAGTCAGCAGGCAATAATCATGGAACTCAGCTGTGAGGAATCATGCTGCTCAGCTGGCAATAATCAAGCAGCTGAGCAGGCAGGAATTACGCAGCACAGCTGGCAATTGTCAAGCAGATGACAGGCAGGAATCATGCAGCTCAGCTGGCAATTGTCAAGCAGATGAGCAGAC
This sequence comes from Bos javanicus, assembly GCF_032452875.1. Lineage (NCBI taxonomy): Eukaryota > Metazoa > Chordata > Mammalia > Artiodactyla > Bovidae > Bos > Bos javanicus. The sequence goes on from NW_026893718.1 coordinate 322,303, forward strand.
AGTAATCACGCAGCGCAGCAGGCCCAGATCACGTGACTGAGCATGCACTAGTCACGTGGCTGATCATACACTGATCACGTGATTGATCATGCACTGATCACTTGGATATCATGCACTAATCACGTGGCTGATCATACACTGTTCACGTGTCTGAACATGCACTGCTCACGTGGCTGATCATACACTGCTCACGTAACTGATCATGCACTGATCACGTGGCTATCATGCACTGATCACGTGGCTGAACATGCACTGTTCACGTGGCTGATCACACACCTGTCACGTGACATATCATGCACTGATCAGGTGGCACTCATGCACTGATCACGTGGCTGATCATGCAATGATCATGTGACTGACCATGCACTGATCACGTGACGGATCATCCACTGATCAGTTGGCTATCATGCACTTATTACTTGGCTGATCATACACTGACCACTTGACTGATAATGCATTGATCATCTGGCTATCGTGCACTCATTACCTGGCTATCGTGCACTGATCACGTGGTTTTCATACACTGATCACGAGACTGATCATGCACTGATCACGTCTATATCATGCACTGATCACATGACTGCCCATGCACTGATCACCCGGATGATCATACACTGATCATGCGACAGATCATGCACTGATCACGTGGCTATCATGCACTGCTCACGTGGCTGTTCATGCAATGATCACGTAGCTACCATGTACTGGTCACGTGAGTGATCATGCACTGATCACGTAATTGATCATGCAGTGATCAGGTGACTTATCATCCACTGTTAACGTGAGTGATCATGAACTGATCACGTGACTGATCATGCACTGATCTCATGGCTATCAAGCACGGCTCATGTGGCTGATCATGCAATGATCACCTAGCTACCATATACTGGTCAGGTGACTGATCATGCACTGATCATGTAATTGATCATGCACTGATCATGTGGCTGATCATGCACTGATCACGTGGCTGGTCATCCACTGATCACGTGACTGATCATGCACTGATCACGTGACTGATCATGCACTGATCACGTGGCTATCATGCCCTGATCACTTGGCTTGTCATACACTGTTCACGTGCCTGGTCATGCACAGATTACATGACTGATCATGCACTGAACACGTGACTGATCATGCACTGATCACGTGGCTATCATGCACTACTCACGTGGCTGATCATGCAATGATCATATAGCTACCATGTACTGGTCAGGTGACTGATCATACACCCATCAGGTGACGGATAATGCACTGATCACGTGGCTATCTTGCACTGTTCACGTGGCTGATCATACACTGATCACCTGCCTGGTAATGCACAGATCACGTGACTAATCATGAACTGATCACGTAGCAGTCATTCACTAATCACCTGGCTGATCATGCACTGATCACGTGGCTATCATGCACTGATGACGTGGCTGATCGGGCACTGATCACATGGCTCATCGTGCACTGATCACGTGTTTATCAGGCAATGATCAGTGACTGACAGGCGCTGATCATGGGACTGTTCACGCACTGATCACGTGGCTATCATGCATTGATCACGTGACTGCGCATGCACTGATGACGTGGCTGTTCGGGCACTGATCACGTGTTTATCAGGCAGTGATCAGTGACTGACAGGCGCTGATCAGGGGACTGTGCCCGAACTGATCAGATGGCTGATCAGGAACTGACCACCTGACCGCGCATGCAGTGATCACGTGGCTGGTCGTTCACTGATCACGTGTTTATCATACGGTGATCACGTGACTGAGAAGCGCTGATCACGTGACTGTGCCGTCAGTGATCACGTGGCTGAGCAGGCTCTGATATCGTGACTGAGCATGCACTGATCATGTGCCGGGAGCCGGGGAGGCATTCCACTCTGGACAAAGGTCATGAGGAAGGAGGCTCGGCATACGCAAATTCGGGATCGAGCCTCAGGAGTCCACCCGGATATTCTCGAGCATCTCCTCCCCAAAAAAACCGGAGTCTGCCTACTGTATTGCTTTGTGTTCTCACCTCTGATTTCACTGGGGGCTGTCCCCCACCACCATCTCGCTCTCTCTGTCAAAGAGTTAACTTACAGCTCCAATTCATAAAGTTCCTTGTCATTCTTCCCCTTAACTTCCAGCTGAGTCTCCATCTGGAGCGCGGAACCCACCACGCTTACTAATTATGTCTGGGCTGCTAAGACCCACTCGAGAAGGTGTCTAGGGTGAGGCACCTTTCGCTATTCGAGAGGGCGCCTGCGGCCTACGTAAGTGGTGCAAACTTCTCTTCTTGAAGTGTGATTGGTCTTCCGTGTAAACCAAGCTACTCAGTCTCTTTTCTCCACCGAATTTTCCTACTGAGCTCTCCTCATACTATTATTCTGGACATCTCTGATTAGCTTATATAGTCGTCTGTGCCATCTCTCCTTCGAATACCCTGGGTCAGTTGGGGCTGGTCCCCGGCAGGTGGCGACCAAACAGGGACCTCAGGAGGCAACACTGAAAGAGCTGAGCAGACACGAACCACGCAATCAGCAGGCAATAAGCATGGAGCTCAGCAGTGACGAATCATGCTGCTCAACTGGCAATAATCAAGCACGTGACCAGGCAGGAATCACGCAGCTCAGCTGGCAATTGTCAAGCAGATGAGCCGACAGGAATCACGCAGCTCAGCTGGCAATTGTCATGCAGATGAGCCGGCAGGAGTCACGCAGCTCAGCAGGCCCTGATCACGTGACTCTGCAGGCACTGATCACGTGGCTGATCAAGTACAGATCACGTGACTGAGCATGCTCTGATCACGTGGCTATCATGCACTGATGACGTGACTGCGCATGCACTGATGACGTGGCTGATCGGGCACTGATCACATGGCTCATCATGCACTGATCACGTGTTTATCAGGCAATGATCAGTGACTGACAGGCGCTGATCATGGGACTGTGCACGCACTGATCACGTGGCTATCATGCACTGATCACGTGACTGCGCATGCACTGATGACGTGGCTGTTCGGGCACTGCTCACGTGTTTATCAGGCAGTGATCAGTGACTGACAGGCGCTGATCAGGGGACTGTGCACGCACTGATCAGGTGGCTGATCGGGAACTGACCACCTGACCGCGCATGCAGTGATCACGTGGCTGGTCGTTCACTGATCACGTGATTATCATACGGTGATCACGTGACTGAGAGGCGCTGATCACGTGACTGTGCCGTCAGTGATCACGTGGCTGAGCAGGCACTGATATCGTGACTGAGCATGCACTGATCATGTGCCGGGAGCCGGGGAGGCCTTCCACTCTGGACAAAGGTCATGAGGAAGGAGGCTCGGCATATGCAAATGCGGGATCGAGCCTCAGGAGTCCACCCGGATGTTTTCGAGCATCTCCCCCCCGAAAAAACCGGAGTCTGCCTACTGTATTGCTTTGTGCTCTCACCTCTGATTTCACTGGGGGCTGTCCCCCACCACCATCTCGCTCTCTCTGTCAAAGAGTTAACTTACATCTCCAATTCATAAAGTTCCTTGTCATTCTTCCCTTTAACTTTCAGCTGAGTCTCCATCTGGAGTGCGGAACCCACCACGCTTACTAATTATGCCTGGTCTGCTAAGACCCACTCGAGAAGGTGTCTAGGGTGAGGCACCTTTCGCTATTCGAGAGGGCGCCTGCGGCCTACGTAAGTGGTGCAAACTTCTTGCCTTGAAGTTTGATTGGTCTTCCGTGTAAACCAAGCTACTCAGTCTCTTTTCTCCACCGAATTTTCCTACTGAGCTCTCCTCATACTATTATTCTTGACATCTCTGATAAGTATATAAATAGTCGTCAGGGCCGTCTCTCCTTCGAATACCCTGGATCAGTTGGGGCTGGTCCCCGGCAGGTGGCGACTGAACAGGGACCTCAGGAGGCAATACTCAAAGAGCTGAGCAGACACGAACCACGCAATCAGCAGGCAATAAGCATGGACCTCAGCAGTGGCGAATCATGCTGTTCAACTGGCAATAATCAAGCACGTGACCAGGCAGGAATCACGCAGCTCAGCTGGCAATTGTCAAGCAGATGAGCCGACAGGAATCACGCAGCTCAGCTGGCAATTGTCATGCAGATGAGCCGGCAGGAATTACGCCGCTCACCAGGCCCTGATCACGTGACTCTGCAGGCACTGATCACGTGGCTGATCAAGTCCAGATCACGTGACTGAGCATGCACTGATCACGTGGCTATCATGCACTGATGACGTGGCTGATGGGGCACTGATCACATGGCTCATCATGCACTGATCACGTGTTTATCAGGCAATGATCAGTGACTGACAGGCGCTGATCATGGGACTGTGCACGCACTGATCACGTGGCTATCATGCACTGATCACGTGACTGCGCATGCACTGATGACGTGGCTGTTCGGGCACTGATCACGTGTTTATCAGGCAGTGATCAGTGACTGACAGGCGCTGATCAGGGGACTGTGCACGCACTGATCAGGTGGCTGATCAGGAACTGACCACCTGACCGCGCATGCAGTGATCACGTGGCTGGTCGTTCACTGATCACGTGTTTATCATACGGTGATCACGTGACTGAGAGGCGCCGATCACGTGACTGTGCCGTCAGTGATCACGTGGCTGAGCAGGCACTGATATCGTGACTGAGCATGCACTGATCATGTGCCGGGAGCCGGGGAGGCCTTCCACTCTGGACAAAGGTCATGAGGAAGGAGGCTCGGCATACGCAAATGGGGATCGTGGCTCAGGAGTCCACCCGGATGTTCTCGAGCATCTCCCCCCCCAAAAAAACCGGAGTCTGCCTACTGTATTGCTTTGTGCTCTCACCTCTGATTTCACTGGGGGCTGTCCCCCACCACCATCTCGCTCTCTCTGTCAAAGAGTTAACTTACAGCTCCAATTCATAAAGTTCCTTGTCATTCTTCCCTTTAACTTCCAGCTGAGTCTCCATCTGGAGCGCGGAACCCACCACGCTTACTAATTATGCCTGGGCTGCTAAGACCCACTCGAGAAGGTGTCTAGGATGAGGCACATTTCGCTATTCGAGAGGGTGCCTGCGGCCTACGTAAGTGGTGCAAACTTCTTGTCTTGACGTTTGATTGGTCTTCCGCGTAAACCAAGCTACTCAGTCTCTTTTCTCCACCGAATTTTCCTACTGAGCTCTCTTCATGCTATTATTCTTGACATCTCTGATTAGGATATAAATAGTCGCCTGGGCCATCTCTCCTTCGAATACCCTGGATCAGTTTGGGCTGGTCCCCGGAAGGTGGCGACCGAACAGGGACCTCAGGAGGCGATACTCAAAGAGCTGAGCAGACACGAACCACGCAATCAGCAGGCAATAAGCATGGAGCTCAGCAGTGACGAATCATGCTGCTCAACTGGCAATAATCAAGCACGTGACCAGGCAGGAATCACGCAGCTCAGCTGGCAATTGTCAAGCAGATGAGCCGACAGGAATCACGCAGCTCAGATGGCAATTGTCATGCAGATGAGCCGGCAGGAATCACGCAGCTCAGCAGGCCCTGATCACGTGACTCTGCAGGCACTGATCACGTGGCTGATCAAGTCCAGATCACGTGACTGAGCATGCACTGATCACGTGGCTATCATGCACTGATGACGTGACTGCGCATGCACTGATGACGTGGCTGATCGGGCACTGATCACATGGCTCATCATGCACTGATCACGTGTTTATCAGGCAATGATCAGTGACTGACAGGCGCTGATCATGGGACTGTGCACGCACTGATCATGTGGCTATCATGCACTGATCACGTGACTGCGCATGCACTGATGACGTGGCTGTTCGGGCACTGATCACGTGTTTATCAGGCAGTAATCAGGGACTGACAGGCGCTGAGCAGGGAACTGTGCACGCACTGATCAGGTGGCTGATCAGGAACTGACCACCTGACCGCGCATGCAGTGATCACGTGGCTGGTCGTTCACTGATCACGTGTTTATCATACGGTGATCACGTGACTGAGAGGCGCTGATCACGTGACTGTGCCATCAGTGATCACGTGGCTGAGCAGGCACTGATATCATAACTGAGCATGCACTGATCATGTGCCGGGAGCCGGGGAGGCATTCCACTCTGGACAAAGATCATGAGGAAGGAGGCTCGGCATACGCAAATGGGGATCGAGCCTCAGGAGTCCACCCGGATGTTCTCGAGCATCTCCCCCCCCAAAAAAAACCAGAGTCTGCCTATTGTATTGCTTTGTGCTCTCACCTCTGATTTCACTGGGGGCTGTCCCCCACCACCATCTCGCTCTCTCTGTCAAAGAGTTAACTTACAGCTCCAATTCATAAAGTTCCTTGTCATTCTTCCCTTTAACTTCCAGCTGAGTCTCCATCTGGAGTGCGGAACCCACCACGCTTACTAATTATGCCTGGGCTGCTAAGACCCACTCGAGAAGGTGTCTAGGGTGAGGCACCTTTCGCTATTCGAGAGGGCGCCTGCGGCCTACGTAAGTGGTGCAAACTTCTTGCCTTGAAGTTTGATTGGTCTTCCGTGTAAACCAAGCTACTCAGTCTCTTTTCTCCACCGAATTTTCCTACTGAGCTCTCCTCATACTATTATTCTTGACATCTCTGATTAGTATATAAATAGTCGTCTGGGCCGTCTCTCCTTCGAATACCCTGGATCAGTTGGGGCTTGTCCCCGGCAGGTGGCGACCGAACAGGGACCTCAGGAGGAAATACTCAAAGAGCTGAGCAGACACGAACCATGCAATCAGCAGGCAATAAGCATGGAGCTCAGCAGTGACGAATCATGCTGCTCAACTGGCAATAATCAAGCACGTGACCAGGCAGGAATCACGCAGCTCAGCTGGCAATTGTCAAGCAGATGAGCCGACAGGAATCACGCAGCTCAGCTGGCAATTGTCATGCAGATGAGCCGGCAGGAATCACGCAGCTCAGCAGGCCCTGATCACGTGACTCTGCAGGCACTGATCACGTGGCTGATCAAGTACAGATCACGTGACTGAGCATGCACTGATCACGTGGCTATCATGCACTGATGACGTGGCTGATCGGGCACTGATCACATGGCTCATCATGCACTGATCACGTGTTTATCAGGCAATGATCAGTGACTGACAGGCGCTGATCATGGGACTGTGCACGCACTGATCACGTGGCTATCATGCACTGATCACATGACTGCGCATGCACTGATGACGTGGCTGTTCGGGTCTGATCACGTGTTTATCAGGCAGTGATCAGTGACTGACAGGCGCTGATCAGGGGACTGTGCACGCACTGATCAGGTGGCTGATCAGGAACTGACCACCTGACCGCGCATGCAGTGATCACGTGGCTGGTCGTTCACTGATCACGTGTTTATCATACGGTGATCACGTGACTGAGAGGCGCTGATCACGTGACTGTGCCGTCAGTGATCACGTGGCTGAGCAGGCACTGATATCGTGACTGAGCATGCACTGATCATGTGCCGGGAGCCGGGGAGGCCTTCCACTCTGGACAAAGGTCATGAGGAAGGAGGCTCGGCATACGCAAATGGGGATCGTGGCTCAGGAGTCCACCCGGATGTTCTCGAGCATCTCCCCCCCCAAAAAAACCAGAGTCTGCCTACTGTATTGCTTTGTGCTCTCACCTCTGATTTCACTGGGGGCTGTCCCCCACCACCATCTCGCTCTCTCTGTCAAAGAGTTAACTTACAGCTCCAATTCATAAAGTTCCTTGTCATTCTTCCCTTTAACTTCCAGCTGAGTCTCCATCTGGAGCGCGGAACCCACCACGCTTACTAATTATGCCTGGGCTGCTAAGACCCACTCGAGAAGGTGTCTAGGATGAGGCACATTTCGCTATTCGAGAGGGTGCCTGCGGCCTACGTAAGTGGTGCAAACTTCTTGTCTTGACGTTTGATTGGTCTTCCGCGTAAACCAAGCTACTCAGTCTCTTTTCTCCACCGAATTTTCCTACTGAGCTCTCTTCATGCTATTATTCTTGACATCTCTGATTAGGATATAAATAGTCGCCTGGGCCATCTCTCCTTCGAATACCCTGGATCAGTTTGGGCTGGTCCCCGGAAGGTGGCGACCGAACAGGGACCTCAGGAGGCGATACTCAAAGAGCTGAGCAGACACGAACCACGCAATCAGCAGGCAATAAGCATGGAGCTCAGCAGTGACGAATCATGCTGCTCAACTGGCAATAATCAAGCACGTGACCAGGCAGGAATCACGCAGCTCAGCTGGCAATTGTCAAGCAGATGAGCCGACAGGAATCACGCAGCTCAGATGGCAATTGTCATGCAGATGAGCCGGCAGGAATCACGCAGCTCAGCAGGCCCTGATCACGTGACTCTGCAGGCACTGATCACGTGGCTGATCAAGTCCAGATCACGTGACTGAGCATGCACTGATCACGTGGCTATCATGCACTGATGACGTGACTGCGCATGCACTGATGACGTGGCTGATCAGGCACTGATCACATGGCTCATCATGCACTGATCACGTGTTTATCAGGCAATGATCAGTGACTGACAGGCGCTGATCATGGGACTGTGCACGCACTGATCATGTGGCTATCATGCACTGATCACGTGACTGCGCATGCACTGATGACGTGGCTGTTCGGGCACTGATCACGTGTTTATCAGGCAGTAATCAGGGACTGACAGGCGCTGAGCAGGGAACTGTGCACGCACTGATCAGGTGGCTGATCAGGAACTGACCACCTGACCGCGCATGCAGTGATCACGTGGCTGGTCGTTCACTGATCACGTGTTTATCATACGGTGATCACGTGACTGAGAGGCGCTGATCACGTGACTGTGCCATCAGTGATCACGTGGCTGAGCAGGCACTGATATCATAACTGAGCATGCACTGATCATGTGCCGGGAGCCGGGGAGGCATTCCACTCTGGACAAAGATCATGAGGAAGGAGGCTCGGCATACGCAAATGCGGGATCGAGCCTCAGGAGTCCACCCGGATGTTCTCGAGCATCTCCCCCCCAAAAAAAACCAGAGTCTGCCTACTGTATTGCTTTGTGCTCTCACCTCTGATTTCACTGGGGGCTGTCCCCCACCACCATCTCGCTCTCTCTGTCAAAGAGTTAACTTACAGCTCCAATTCATAAAGTTCCTTGTCATTCTTCCCTTTAACTTCCAGCTGAGTCTCCATCTGGAGTGCGGAACCCACCACGCTTACTAATTATGCCTGGGCTGCTAAGACCCACTCGAGAAGGTGTCTAGGGTGAGGCACCTTTCGCTATTCGAGAGGGCGCCTGCGGCCTACGTAAGTGGTGCAAACTTCTTGTCTTGAAGTTTGATTGGTCTTCCGTGTAAACCAAGCTACTCAGTCTCTTTTCTCCACCGAATTTTCCTACTGAGCTCTCCTCATACTATTATTCTTGACATCTCTGATTAGCATATAAATAGTCGCCTGGGCCGTCTCTCCTTCGAATACCCTGGATCAGTTGGGGCTGGTCCCCGGCAGGTGGCGACCGAACAGGGACCTCAGGAGGCAATACTCAAAGAGCTGAGCAGACACGAACCATGCAATCAGCAGGCAATAAGCATGGAGCTCAGCAGTGACGAATCATGCTGCTCAACTGGCAATAATCAAGCACGTGACCAGGCAGGAATCACGCAGCTCAGCTGGCAATTGTCAAGCAGATGAGCCGACAGGAATCACGCAGCTCAGCTGGCAATTGTCATGCAGATGAGCCGGCAGGAATCACGCAGCTCAGCAGGCCCTGATCACGTGACTCTGCAGGCACTGATCACGTGGCTGATCAAGTCCAGATCACGTGACTGAGCATGCACTGATCACGTGGCTATCATGCACTGATGACGTGGCTGATCGGGCACTGATCACATGGCTCATCATGCACTGATCACGTGTTTATCAGGCAATGATCAGTGACTGACAGGCGCTGATCATGGGACTGTGCACGCACTGATCACGTGGCTATCATGCACTGATCACGTGACTGCGCATGCACTGATGACGTGGCTGTTCGGGCTCTGATCACGTGTTTATCAGGCAGTGATCAGTGACTGACAGGCGCTGATCAGGGGACTGTGCACGCACTGATCAGGTGGCTGATCAGGAACTGACCACCTGACCGCGCATGCAGTGATCACGTGGCTGGTCGTTCACTGATCACGTGTTTATCATACGGTGATCACGTGACTGAGAGGCGCTGATCACGTGACTGTGCCGTCAGTGATCACGTGGCTGAGCAGGCACTGATATCGTGACTGAGCATGCACTGATCATGTGCCGGGAGCCGGGGAGGCATTCCACTCTGGACAAAGGTCATGAGGAAGGAGGCTCGGCATACGCAAATGGGGATCGTGGCTCAGGAGTCCACCCGGATGTTCTCGAGCATCTCCCCCCCAAAAAAACCAGAGTCTGCCTACTGTATTGCTTTGTGCTCTCACCTCTGATTTCACTGGGGGCTGTCCCCCACCACCATCTCGCTCTCTCTGTCAAAGAGTTAACTTACAGCTCCAATTCATAAAGTTCCTTGTCATTCTTCCCTTTAACTTCCAGCTGAGTCTCCATCTGGAGCGCGGAACCCACCACGCTTACTAATTATGCCTGGGCTGCTAAGACCCACTCGAGAAGGTGTCTAGGATGAGGCACCTTTCGCTATTCGAGAGGGTGCCTGCGGCCTACGTAAGTGGTGCAAACTTCTTGTCTTGAAGTTTGATTGGTCTTCCGCGTAAACCAAGCTACTCAGTCTCTTTTCTCCACCGAATTTTCCTACTGAGCTCTCCTCATACTATTATTCTTGACATCTCTGATTAGCATATAAATAGTCGCCTAGGCCATCTCTCCTTCGAATACCCTGGATCAGTTGGGGCTGGTCCCCGGCAGGTGGGGACCGAACAGGGACCTCAGGAGGCAATACTCAAAGAGCTGAGCAGACACGAACCACGCAATCAGCAGGCAATAAGCATGGAGCTCAGCAGTGACGAATCATGCTGCTCAACTGGCAATAATCAAGCACGTGACCAGGCAGGAATCACGCAGCTCAGCTGGCAATTGTCAAGCAGATGAGCCGACAGGAATCACGCAGCTCAGATGGCAATTGTCATGCAGATGAGCCGGCAGGAATCACGCAGCTCAGCAGGCCCTGATCACGTGACTCTGCAGGCACTGATCACGTGGCTGATCAAGTCCAGATCACGTGACTGCGCATGCACTGATGACGTGGCTGTTCGGGCACTGCTCACGTGTTTATCAGGCAGTGATCAGTGACTGACAGGCGCTGATCAGGGGACTGTGCACGCACTGATCAGGTGGCTGATCGGGAACTGACCACCTGACCGCGCATGCAGTGATCACGTGGCTGGTCGTTCACTGATCACGTGATTATCATACGGTGATCACGTGACTGAGAGGCGCTGATCACGTGACTGTGCCGTCAGTGATCACGTGGCTGAGCAGGCACTGATATCGTGACTGAGCATGCACTGATCATGTGCCGGGAGCCGGGGAGGCCTTCCACTCTGGACAAAGGTCATGAGGAAGGAGGCTCGGCATACGCAAATGCGGGATCGAGCCTCAGGAGTCCACCCGGATGTTTTCGAGCATCTCCCCCCAAAAAACCGGAGTCTGCCTACTGTATTGCTTTGTGCTCTCACCTCTGATTTCACTGGGGGCTGTCCCCCACCACCATCTCGCTCTCTCTGTCAAAGAGTTAACTTACAGCTCCAATTCATAAAGTTCCTTGTCATTCTTCCCTTTAACTTCCAGCTGAGTCTCCATCTGGAGTGCGGAACCCACCACGCTTACTAATTATGCCTGGTCTGCTAAGACCCACTCGAGAAGGTGTCTAGGGTGAGGCACCTTTCGCTATTCGAGAGGGCGCCTGCGGCCTACGTAAGTGGTGCAAACTTCTTGTCTTGAAGTTTGATTGGTCTTCCGCGTAAACCAAGCTACTCAGTCTCTTTTCTCCACCGAATTTTCCTACTGAGCTCTCCTCATACTATTATTCTTGACATCTCTGATTAGCATATAAATAGTCGCCTAGGCCATCTCTCCTTCGAATACCCTGGATCAGTTGGGGCTGGTCCCCGGCAGGTGGCGACCGAACAGGGACCTCAGGAGGCAATACTCAAAGAGCTGAGCAGACACGAACCACGCAATCAGCAGGCATTAAGCATGGAGCTCAGCAGTGACGAATCATGCTGCTCAACTGGCAATAATCAAGCACGTGACCAGGCAGGAATCACGCAGCTCAGCTGGCAATTGTCAAGCAGATGAGCCGACAGGAAACACGCAGCTCAGCTGGCAATTGTCATGCAGATGAGCCGGCAGGAATCACGCCGCTCAGCAGGCCCTGATCACGTGACTCTGCAGGCACTGATCACGTGGCTGATCAAGTCCAGATCACGTGACTGAGCATGCACTGATCACGTGGCTATCATGCACTGATGACGTGGCTGATCGGGCACTGATCACATGGCTCATCATGCACTGATCACGTGTTTATCAGGCAATGATCAGTGACTGACAGGCGCTGATCATGGGACTGTGCACGCACTGATCACGTGGCTATCATGCACTGATCACGTGACTGCGCATGCACTGATGACGTGGCTGTTCGGGCACTGATCACGTGTTTATCAGGCAGTGATCAGTGACTGACAGGCGCTGATCAGGGGACTGTGCACGCACTGATCAGGTGGCTGATCAGGAACTGACCACCTGACCGCGCATGCAGTGATCACGTGGCTGGTCGTTCACTGATCACGTGTTTATCATACGGTGATCACGTGACTGAGAGGCGCTGATCACGTGACTGTGCCGTCAGTGATCACGTGGCTGAGCAGGCACTGATATCGTGACTGAGCATGCACTGATCATGTGCCGGGAGCCGGGGAGGCATTCCACTCTGGACAAAGGTCATGAGGAAGGAGGCTCGGCATACGCAAATGCGGGATCGTGCCTCAGGAGTCCACCCGGATGTTCTCGAGCATCTCCCCCCCCAAAAAAAACCGGAGTCTGCCTACTGTATTGCTTTGTGCTCTCACCTCTGAATTCACTGGGGGCTGTCCCCCACCACCATCTCGCTCTCTCTGTCAAAGAGTTAACTTAGAGCTCCAATTCATAAAGATCCTTGTCATTCTTCCCTTTAACTTCCAGCTGAGTCTCCATCTGGAGCGCGGAACCCACCACGCTTACTAATTATGCCTGGGCTGCTAAGACCCACTCGAGAAGGTGTCTAGGGTGAGGCACCTTTCGCTATTCGAGAGGGTGCCTGCGGCCTACGTAAGTGGTGCAAACTTCTTGTCTTGAAGTTTGATTAGTGTTCCGCGTAAACCAAGCTACTCAGTCTCTTTTCTCCACCGAATTTTCCTACTGAGCTCTCTTCATACTATTATTCTTGACATCTCTGATTAGCATATAAATAGTCGCCTAGGCCATCTCTCCTTCGAATACCCTGGATCAGTTTGGGCTGGTCCCCGGCAGGTGGCGACCGAACAGGGACCTCAGGAGGCGATACTCAAAGAGCTGAGCAGACACGAACCACGCAATCAGCAGGCAATAAGCATGGAGCTCAGCAGTGACGAATCATGCTGCTCAACTGGCAATAATCAAGCACGTGACCAGGCAGGAATCACGCAGCTCAGCTGGCAATTGTCAAGCAGATGAGCCGACAGGAATCACGCAGCTCAGCTGGGAATTGTCATGCAGATGAGCCGGCAGGAATCACGCAGCTCAGCAGGCCCTGATCACGTGACTCTGCAGGCACTGATCACGTGGCTGATCAAGTCCAGATCACGTGACTGAGCATGCACTGATCACGTGGCTATCATGCACTGATGACGTGACTGCGCATGCACTGATGACGTGGCTGATCAGGCACTGATCACATGGCTCATCATGCACTGATCACGTGTTTATCAGGCAATGATCAGTGACTGACAGGCGCTGATCATGGGACTGTGCACGCACTGATCATGTGGCTATCATGCACTGATCACGTGACTGCGCATGCACTGATGACGTGGCTGTTCGGGCACTGATCACGTGTTTATCAGGCAGTGATCAGTGACTGACAGGCGCTGATCAGGGAACTGTGCACGCACTGATCAGGTAGCTGATCAGGAACTGACCACCTGACCGCGCATGCAGTGATCACGTGGCTGGTCGTTCACTGATCACGTGTTTATCATACGGTGATCACGTGACTGAGAGGCGCTGATCACGTGACTGTGCCATCAGTGATCACGTGGCTGAGCAGGCACTGATATCATAACTGAGCATGCACTGATCATGTGCCGGGAGCCGGGGAGGCATTCCACTCTGGACAAAGGTCATGAGGAAGGAGGCTCGGCATACGCAAATGGGGATCGAGCCTCAGGAGTCCACCCGGATGTTCTCGAGCATCTCCCCCCCCAAAAAAAACCAGAGTCTGCCTATTGTATTGCTTTGTGCTCTCACCTCTGATTTCACTGGGGGATGTCCCCCACCACCATCTCGCTCTCTCTGTCAAAGAGTTAACTTACAGCTCCAATTCATAAAGTTCCTTGTCATTCTTCCCTTTAACTTTCAGCTGAGTCTCCATCTGGAGTGCGGAACCCACCACGCTTACTAATTATGCCTGGGCTGCTAAGACCCACTCGAGAAGGTGTCTAGGGTGAGGCACCTTTCGCTATTCGAGAGGGCGCCTGCGGCCTACGTAAGTGGTGCAAACTTCTTGTCTTGAAGTTTGATTGGTCTTCCGTGTAAACCAAGCTACTCAGTCTCTTTTCTCCACCGAATTTTCCTACTGAGCTCTCCTCATACTATTATTCTTGACATCTCTGATTAGCATATAAATAGTCGCCTGGGCCGTCTCTCCTTCGAATACCCTGGATCAGTTGGGGCTGGTCCCCGGCAGGTGGCGACCGAACAGGGACCTCAGGAGGCAATACTCAAAGAGCTGAGCAGACACGAACCATGCAATCAGCAGGCAATAAGCATGGAGCTCAGCAGTGACGAATCATGCTGCTCAACTGGCAATAATCAAGCACGTGACCAGGCAGGAATCACGCAGCTCAGCTGGCAATTGTCAAGCAGATGAGCCGACAGGAATCACGCAGCTCAGCTGGCAATTGTCATGCAGATGAGCCGGCAGGAATCACGCAGCTCAGCAGGCCCTGATCACGTGACTCTGCAGGCACTGATCACGTGGCTGATCAAGTCCAGATCACGTGACTGAGCATGCACTGATCACGTGGCTATCATGCACTGATGACGTGGCTGATCGGGCACTGATCACATGGCTCATCATGCACTGATCACGTGTTTATCAGGCAATGATCAGTGACTGACAGGCGCTGATCATGGGACTGTGCACGCACTGATCACGTGGCTATCATGCACTGATCACGTGACTGCGCATGCACTGATGACGTGGCTGTTCGGGCTCTGATCACGTGTTTATCAGGCAGTGATCAGTGACTGACAGGCGCTGATCAGGGGACTGTGCACGCACTGATCAGGTGGCTGATCAGGAACTGACCACCTGACCGCGCATGCAGTGATCACGTGGCTGGTCGTTCACTGATCACGTGTTTATCATACGGTGATCACGTGACTGAGAGGCGCTGATCACGTGACTGTGCCGTCAGTGATCACGTGGCTGAGCAGGCACTGATATCGTGACTGAGCATGCACTGATCATGTGCCGGGAGCCGGGGAGGCATTCCACTCTGGACAAAGGTCATGAGGAAGGAGGCTCGGCATACGCAAATGGGGATCGTGGCTCAGGAGTCCACCCGGATGTTCTCGAGCATCTCCCCCCCAAAAAAACCAGAGTCTGCCTACTGTATTGCTTTGTGCTCTCACCTCTGATTTCACTGGGGGCTGTCCCCCACCACCATCTCGCTCTCTCTGTCAAAGAGTTAACTTACAGCTCCAATTCATAAAGTTCCTTGTCATTCTTCCCTTTAACTTCCAGCTGAGTCTCCATCTGGAGCGCGGAACCCACCACGCTTACTAATTATGCCTGGGCTGCTAAGACCCACTCGAGAAGGTGTCTAGGGTGAGGCACCTTTCGCTATTCGAGAGGGTGCCTGCGGCCTACGTAAGTGGTGCAAACTTCTTGTCTTGACGTTTGATTGGTCTTCCGCGTAAACCAAGCTACTCAGTCTCTTTTCTCCACCGAATTTTCCTACTGAGCTCTCCTCATACTATTATTCTTGACATCTCTGATTAGCATATAAATAGTCGCCTAGGCCATCTCTCCTTCGAATACCCTGGATCAGTTGGGGCTGGTCCCCGGCAGGTGGCGACCGAACAGGGACCTCAGGAGGCGATACTCAAAGAGCTGAGCAGACACGAACCACGCAATCAGCAGGCAATAAGCATGGAGCTCAGCAGTGACGAATCATGCTGCTCAACTGGCAATAATCAAGCACGTGACCAGGCAGGAATCACGCAGCTCAGCTGGCAATTGTCAAGCAGATGAGCCGACAGGAATCACGCAGCTCAGATGGCAATTGTCATGCAGATGAGCCGGCAGGAATCACGCAGCTCAGCAGGCCCTGATCACGTGACTCTGCAGGCACTGATCACGTGGCTGATCAAGTCCAGATCACGTGACTGAGCATGCACTGATCACGTGGCTATCATGCACTGATGACGTGACTGCGCATGCACTGATGACGTGGCTGATCAGGCACTGATCACATGGCTCATCATGCACTGATCACGTGTTTATCAGGCAATGATCAGTGACTGACAGGCGCTGATCATGGGACTGTGCACGCACTGATCACGTGGCTATCATGCACTGATCACGTGACTGCGCATGCACTGATGACGTGGCTGTTCGGGCACTGATCACGTGTTTATCAGGCAGTAATCAGGGACTGACAGGCGCTGAGCAGGGGACTGTGCACGCACTGATCAGGTGGCTGATCAGGAACTGACCACCTGACCGCGCATGCAGTGATCACGTGGCTGGTCGTTCACTGATCACGTGTTTATCATACGGTGATCACGTGACTGAGAGGCGCTGATCACGTGACTGTGCCGTCAGTGATCACGTGGCTGAGCAGGCACTGATATCGTAACTGAGCATGCACTGATCATGTGCCGGGAGCCGGGGAGGCATTCCACTCTGGACAAAGGTCATGAGGAAGGAGGCTCGGCATACGCAAATGCGGGATCGAGCCTCAGGAGTCCACCCGGATGTTCTCGAGCATCTCCCCCCAAAAAAACCAGAGTCTGCCTATTGTATTGCTTTGTGCTCTCACCTCTGATTTCACTGGGGGCTGTCCCCCACCACCATCTCGCTCTCTCTGTCAAAGAGTTAACTTACAGCTCCAATTCATAAAGTTCCTTGTCATTCTTCCCTTTAACTTCCAGCTGAGTCTCCATCTGGAGTGCGGAACCCACCACGCTTACTAATTATGCCTGGGCTGCTAAGACCCACTCGAGAAGGTGTCTAGGGTGAGGCACCTTTCGCTATTCGAGAGGGCGCCTGAGGCCTACGTAAGTGGTGCAAACTTCTTGCCTTGAAGTTTGATTGGTCTTCCGTGTAAACCAAGCTACTCAGTCTCTTTTCTCCACCGAATTTTCCTACTGAGCTCTCCTCATACTATTATTCTTGACATCTCTGATTAGCATATAAATAGTCGCCTAGGCCATCTCTCCTTCGAATACCCTGGATCAGTTGGGGCTGGTCCCCGGCAGGTGGCGACCGAACAGGGACCTCAGGAGGCAATACTCAAAGAGCTGAGCAGACACGAACCATGCAATCAGCAGGCAATAAGCATGGAGCTCAGCAGTGACGAATCATGCTGCTCAACTGGCAATAATCAAGCACGTGACCAGGCAGGAATCACGCAGCTCAGCTGGCAATTGTCAAGCAGATGAGCCGACAGGAATCACGCAGCTCAGCTGGCAATTGTCATGCAGATGAGCCGGCAGGAATCACGCAGCTCAGCAGGCCCTGATCACGTGACTCTGCAGGCACTGATCACGTGGCTGATCAAGTCCAGATCACGTGACTGAGCATGCACTGATCACGTGGCTATCATGCACTGATGACGTGGCTGATCGGGCACTGATCACATGGCTCATCATGCACTGATCACGTGTTTATCAGGCAATGATCAGTGACTGACAGGCGCTGATCATGGGACTGTGCACGCACTGATCACGTGGCTATCATGCACTGATCACGTGACTGCGCATGCACTGATGACGTGGCTGTTCGGGCACTGATCACGTGTTTATCAGGCAGTGATCAGTGACTGACAGGCGCTGATCAGGGGACTGTGCACGCACTGATCAGGTGGCTGATCAGGAACTGACCACCTGACCGCGCATGCAGTGATCACGTGGCTGGTCGTTCACTGATCACGTGTTTATCATACGGTGATCACGTGACTGAGAGGCGCTGATCACGTGACTGTGCCGTCAGTGATCACGTGGCTGAGCAGGCACTGATATCGTGACTGAGCATGCACTGATCATGTGCCGGGAGCCGGGGAGGCCTTCCACTCTGGACAAAGGTCATGAGGAAGGAGGCTCGGCATACGCAAATGGGGATCGTGGCTCAGGAGTCCACCCGGATGTTCTCGAGCATCTCCCCCCCCAAAAAAACCAGAGTCTGCCTACTGTATTGCTTTGTGCTCTCACCTCTGATTTCACTGGGGGCTGTCCCCCACCACCATCTCGCTCTCTCTGTCAAAGAGTTAACTTACAGCTCCAATTCATAAAGTTCCTTGTCATTCTTCCCTTTAACTTCCAGCTGAGTCTCCATCTGGAGCGCGGAACCCACCACGCTTACTAATTATGCCTGGGCTGCTAAGACCCACTCGAGAAGGTGTCTAGGATGAGGCACCTTTCGCTATTCGAGAGGGTGCCTGCGGCCTACGTAAGTGGTGCAAACTTCTTGTCTTGAAGTTTGATTGGTCTTCCGCGTAAACCAAGCTACTCAGTGTCTTTTCTCCACCGAATTTTCCTACTGAGCTCTCTTCATACTATTATTCTTGACATCTCTGATTAGCATATAAATAGTCGCCTAGGCCATCTCTCCTTCGAATACCCTGGATCAGTTTGGGCTGGTCCCTGGCAGGTGGGGACCGAACAGGGACTTCAGGAGGCAATACTCAAAGAGCTGAGCAGACACGAACCACGCAATCAGCAGGCAATAAGCATGGAGCTCAGCAGTGACGAATCATGCTGCTCAACTGGCAATAATCAAGCACGTGACCAGGCAGGAATCACGCAGCTCAGCTGGCAATTGTCAAGCAGATGAGCCGACAGGAATCATGCAGCTCAGCTGGCAATTGTCATGCAGATGAGCCGGCAGGAATCACGCAGCTCAGCAGGCCCTGATCACGTGACTCTGCAGGCACTGATCACGTGGCTGATCAAGTACAGATCACGTGACTGAGCATGCACTGATCACGTGGCTATCATGCACTGATGACGTGACTGCGCATGCACTGATGACGTGGCTGATCGGGCACTGATCACATGGCTCATCATGCACTGATCACGTGTTTATCAGGCAATGATCAGTGACTGACAGGCGCTGATCATGGGACTGTGCACGCACTGATCACGTGGCTATCATGCACTGATCACGTGACTGCGCATGCACTGTGACGTGGCTGTTCGGGCACTGCTCACGTGTTTATCAGGCAGTGATCAGGGACTGACAGGCGCTGATCAGGGGACTGTGCACGCACTGATCAGGTGGCTGATCAGGAACTGACCACCTGACCGAGCATGCAGTGATCACGTGGCTGGTCGTTCACTGATCACGTGTTTATCATACGGTGATCAGTGACTGAGAGGCGCTGATCACGTGACTGTGCCGTCAGTGATCACGTGGCTGAGCAGGCACTGATATCGTGACTGAGCATGCACTGATCATGTGCCGGGAGCCGGGGAGGCATTCCACTTTGGACAAAGGTCATGAGGAAGGAGGCTCGGCATACGCAAATGCGGGATCGAGCCTCAGGAGTCCACCCGGATATTCTCCAGCATCTCCCCCCAAAAAAAAACCAGAGTCTGCCTACTGTATTGCTTTGTGCTCTCACCTCTGATTTCACTGGCGGCTGTCCCCCACCACCATCTCGCTCTCTCTGTCAAAGAGTTAACTTACAGCTCCAATTCATAAAGTTCCTTGTCATTCTTCCCTTTAACTTCCAGCTGAGTCTCCATCTGGAGCGCGGAACCCACCACGCTTACTAATTATGCCTGGGCTGCTAAGACCCACTCGCTAAGGTGTCTAGGGTGAGGCACCTTTCGCTATTCGAGAGGGCGCCTGAGGCCTACGTAAGTGGTGCAAACTTCTTGTCTTGAAGTTTGATTGGTCTTCCGTGTAAACCAAGCTACTCAGTCTCTTTTCTCCACCGAATTTTCCTACTGAGCTCTCCTCATACTATTATTCTTGACATCTCTGATTAGCATATAAATAGTCGCCTAGGCCATCTCTCCTTCGAATACCCTGGATCAGTTGGGGCTGGTCCCCGGCAGGTGGCGACCGAACAGGGACCTCAGGAGGCGATACTCAGAGAGCTGAGCAGACACGAACCACGCAATCAGCAGGCAATAAGCATGGAGCTCAGCAGTGACGAATCATGCTGCTCAACTGGCAATAATCAAGCACGTGACCAGGCAGGAATCACGCAGCTCAGCTGGCAATTGTCAAGCAGATGAGCCGACAGGAATCACGCAGCTCAGATGGCAATTGTCATGCAGATGAGCCGGCAGGAATCACGCAGCTCAGCAGGCCCTGATCACGTGACTCTGCAGGCACTGATCACGTGGCTGATCAAGTCCAGATCACGTGACTGAGCATGCACTGATCACGTGGCTATCATGCACTGATGACGTGGCTGATCGGGCACTGATCACATGGCTCATCATGCACTGATCACGTGTTTATCAGGCAATGATCAGTGACTGACAGGCGCTGATCATGGGACTGTGCACGCACTGATCACGTGGCTATCATGCACTGATCACGTGACTGCGCATGCACTGATGACGTGGCTGTTCGGGCACTGATCACGTGTTTATCAGGCAGTAATCAGGGACTGACAGGCGCTGAGCAGGGGACTGTGCACGCACTGATCAGGTGGCTGATCAGGAACTGACCACCTGACCGCGCATGCAGTGATCACGTGGCTGGTCGTTCACTGATCACGTGTTTATCATACGGTGATCACGTGACTGAGAGTCGATGATCACGTGACTGTGCCATCAGTGATCACGTGGCTGAGCAGGCACTGATATCGTAACTGAGCATGCACTGATCATGTGCCGGGAGCCGTGGAGGCATTCCACTCTGGACAAAGGTCATGAGGAAGGAGGCTCGGCATACGCAAATGCGGGATCGAGCCTCAGGAGTCCACCCGGATGTTCTCGAGCATCTCCCCCCAAAAAAACCAGAGTCTGCCTATTGTATTGCTTTGTGCTCTCACCTCTGATTTCACTGGGGGCTGTCCCCCACCACCATCTCGCTCTCTCTGTCAAAGAGTTAACTTACAGCTCCAATTCATAAAGTTCCTTGTCATTCTTCCCTTTAACTTCCAGCTGAGTCTCCATCTGGAGTGCGGAACCCACCACGCTTACTAATTATGCCTGGGCTGCTAAGACCCACTCGAGAAGGTGTCTAGGGTGAGGCACCTTTCGCTATTCGAGAGGGCGCCTGCGGCCTACGTAAGTGGTGCAAACTTCTTGTCTTGAAGTTTGATTGGTCTTCCGTGTAAACCAAGCTACTCAGTCTCTTTTCTCCACCGAATTTTCCTACTGAGCTCTCCTCATACTATTATTCTTGACATCTCTGATTAGCATATAAATAGTCGCCTAGGCCGTCTCTCCTTCGAATACCCTGGATCAGTTGCGGCTGGTCCCCGGCAGGTGGCGACCGAACAGGGACCTCAGGAGGCAATACTCAAAGAGCTGAGCAGACACGAACCATGCAATCAGCAGGCAATAAGCATGGAGCTCAGCAGTGACGAATCATGCTGCTCAACTGGCAATAATCAAGCACGTGACCAGGCAGGAATCACGCAGCTCAGCTGGCAATTGTCAAGCAGATGAGCCGACAGGAATCACGCAGCTCAGCTGGCAATTGTCATGCAGATGAGCCGGCAGGAATCACGCAGCTCAGCAGGCCCTGATCACGTGACTCTGCAGGCACTGATCACGTGGCTGATCAAGTACAGATCACGTGACTGAGCATGCACTGATCACGTGGCTATCATGCACTGATGACGTGGCTGATCGGGCACTGATCACATGGCTCATCATGCACTGATCACGTGTTTATCAGGCAATGATCAGTGACTGACAGGCGCTGATCAGGGGACTGTGCACGCACTGATCAGGTGGCTGATCAGGAACTGACCACCTGACCGCGCATGCAGTGATCACGTGGCTGGTCGTTCACTGATCACGTGTTTATCATACGGTGATCAGTGACTGAGAGGCGCTGATCACGTGACTGTGCCGTCAGTGATCACGTGGCTGAGCAGGCACTGATATCGTGACTGAGCATGCACTGATCATGTGCCGGGAGCCGGGGAGGCCTTCCACTCTGGACAAAGGTCATGAGGAAGGAGGCTCGGCATACGCAAATGCGGGATCGAGGCTCAGGAGTCCACCCGGATGTTCTCGAGCATCTCCCCCCCCCAAAAAAACCAGAGTCTGCCTACTGTATTGCTTTGTGCTCTCACCTCTGATTTCACTGGGGGCTGTCCCCCACCACCATCTCGCTCTCTCTGTCAAAGAGTTAACTTACAGCTCCAATTCATAAAGTTCCTTGTCATTCTTCCCTTTAACTTCCAGCTGAGTCTCCATCTGGAGCGCGGAACCCACCACGCTTACTAATTATGCCTGGGCTGCTAAGACCCACTCGAGAAGGTGTCTAGGATGAGGCACCTTTCGCTATTCGAGAGGGTGCCTGCGGCCTACGTAAGTGGTGCAAACTTCTTGTCTTGAAGTTTGATTGGTCTTCCGCGTAAACCAAGCTACTCAGTCTCTTTTCTCCACCGAATTTTCCTACTGAGCTCTCCTCATACTATTATTCTTGACATCTCTGATTAGCATATAAATAGTCGCCTAGGCCATCTCTCCTTCGAATACCCTGGATCAGTTGGGGCTGGTCCCTGGCAGGTGGGGACCGAACAGGGACTTCAGGAGGCAATACTCAAAGAGCTGAGCAGACACGAACCATGCAATCAGCAGGCAATAAGCATGGAGCTCAGCAGTGACGAATCATGCTGCTCAACTGGCAATAATCAAGCACGTGACCAGGCAGGAATCACGCAGCTCAGCTGGCAATTGTCAAGCAGATGAGCCGACAGGAATCATGCAGCTCAGCTGGCAATTGTCATGCAGATGAGCCGGCAGGAATCACGCAGCTCAGCAGGCCCTGATCACGTGACTCTGCAGGCACTGATCACGTGGCTGATCAAGTACAGATCACGTGACTGAGCATGCACTGATCACGTGGCTATCATGCACTGATGACGTGACTGCGCATGCACTGATGACGTGGCTGATCGGGCACTGATCACATGGCTCATCATGCACTGATCACGTGTTTATCAGGCAATGATCAGTGACTGACAGGCGCTGATCATGGGACTGTGCACGCACTGATCACGTGGCTATCATGCACTGATCACGTGACTGCGCATGCACTGTGACGTGGCTGTTCGGGCACTGCTCACGTGTTTATCAGGCAGTGATCAGTGACTGACAGGCGCTGATCAGGGGACTGTGCACGCACTGATCAGGTGGCTGATCAGGAACTGACCACCTGACCGCACATGCAGTGATCACGTGGCTGGTCGTTCACTGATCACGTGTTTATCATACGGTGATCACGTGACTGAGAGGCGCTGATCACGTGACTGTGCCGTCAGTGATCACGTGGCTGAGCAGGCACTGATATCGTGACTGAGCATGCACTGATCATGTGCCGGGAGCCGGGGAGGCATTCCACTTTGGACAAAGGTCATGAGGAAGGAGGCTCGGCATACGCAAATGCGGGATCGAGCCTCAGGAGTCCACCCGGATATTCTCCAGCATCTCCCCCCAAAAAAAAACCAGAGTCTGCCTACTGTATTGCTTTGTGCTCTCACCTCTGATTTCACTGGGGGCTGTCCCCCACCACCATCTCGCTCTCTCTGTCAAAGAGTTAACTTACAGCTCCAATTCATAAAGTTCCTTGTCATTCTTCCCTTTAACTTCCAGCTGAGTCTCCATCTGGAGCGCGGAACCCACCACGCTTACTCATTATGCCTGGGCTGCTAAGACCCACTCGCTAAGGTGTCTAGGGTGAGGCACCTTTCGCTATTCGAGAGGGCGCCTGCGGCCTACGTAAGTGGTGCAAACTTCTTGTCTTGAAGTTTGATTGGTCTTCCGTGTAAACCAAGCTACTCAGTCTCTTTTCTCCACCGAATTTTCCTACTGAGCTCTCCTCATACTATTATTCTTGACATCTCTGATTAGCATATAAATAGTCGCCTAGGCCATCTCTCCTTCGAATACCCTGGATCAGTTGGGGCTGGTCCCCGGCAGGTGGCGACCGAACAGGGACCTCAGGAGGCGATACTCAGAGAGCTGAGCAGACACGAACCACGCAATCAGCAGGCAATAAGCATGGAGCTCAGCAGTGACGAATCATGCTGCTCAACTGGCAATAATCAAGCACGTGACCAGGCAGGAATCACGCAGCTCAGCTGGCAATTGTCAAGCAGATGAGCCGACAGGAATCACGCAGCTCAGATGGCAATTGTCATGCAGATGAGCCGGCAGTAATCACGCAGCTCAGCAGGCCCTGATCACGTGACTCTGCAGGCACTGATCACGTGGCTGATCAAGTCCAGATCACGTGACTGAGCATGCACTGATCACGTGGCTATCATGCACTGATGACGTGGCTGATCGGGCACTGATCACATGGCTCATCATGCACTGATCACGTGTTTATCAGGCAATGATCAGTGACTGACAGGCGCTGATCATGGGACTGTGCACGCACTGATCATGTGGCTATCATGCACTGATCACGTGACTGCGCATGCACTGATGACGTGGCTGTTCGGGCACTGATCACGTGTTTATCAGGCAGTAATCAGGGACTGACAGGCGCTGAGCAGGGAACTGTGCACGCACTGATCAGGTGGCTGATCAGGAACTGACCACCTGACCGCGCATGCAGTGATCACGTGGCTGGTCGTTCACTGATCACGTGTTTATCATACGGTGATCACGTGACTGAGAGGCGCTGATCACGTGACTGTGCCATCAGTGATCACGTGGCTGAGCAGGCACTGATATCGTAACTGAGCATGCACTGATCATGTGCCGGGAGCCGGGGAGGCATTCCACTCTGGACAAAGGTCATGAGGAAGGAGGCTCGGCATACGCAAATGCGGGATCGAGCCTCAGGAGTCCACCCGGATGTTCTCGAGCATCTCCCCCCAAAAAAACCAGAGTCTGCCTATTGTATTGCTTTGTGCTCTCACCTCTGATTACACTGGGGGCTGTCCCCCACCACCATCTCGCTCTCTCTGTCAAAGAGTTAACTTACAGCTCCAATTCATAAAGTTCCTTGTCATTCTTCCCTTTAACTTCCAGCTGAGTCTCCATCTGGAGTGCGGAACCCACCACGCTTATTAATTATGCCTGGGCTGCTAAGACCCACTCGAGAAGGTGTCTAGGGTGAGGCACCTTTCGCTATTCGAGAGGGCAACTGCGGCCTACGTAAATGGTGCAAACTTCTTGTCTTGAAGTTTGATTGGTCTTCCTTGTAAACCAAGCTACTCAGTCTCTTTTCTCCACCGAATTTTCCTACTGAGCTCTCCTCATACTATTATTCTTGACATCTCTGATTAGCATATAAATAGTCGCCTGGGCCGTCTCTCCTTCGAATACCCTGGATCAGTTGCGGCTGGTCCCCGGCAGGTGGCGACCGAACAGGGACCTCAGGAGGAAATACTCAAAGAGCTGAGCAGACACGAACCATGCAATCAGCAGGCAATAAGCATGGAGCTCAGCAGTGACGAATCATGCTGCTCAACTGGCAATAATCAAGCACGTGACCAGGCAGGGATCACGCAGCTCAGCTGGCAATTGTCAAGCAGATGAGCCGACAGGAATCACGCAGCTCAGCTGGCAATTGTCATGCAGATGAGCCGGCAGGAATCACGCAGCTCAGCAGGCCCTGATCACGTGACTCTGCAGGCACTGATCACGTGGCTGATCAAGTACAGATCACGTGACTGAGCATGCACTGATCACGTGGCTATCATGCACTGATGACGTGGCTGATCGGGCACTGATCACATGGCTCATCATGCACTGATCACGTGTTTATCAGGCAATGATCAGTGACTGACAGGCGCTGATCAGGGGACTGTGCACGCACTGATCAGGTGGCTGATCAGGAACTGACCACCTGACCGCGCATGCAGTGATCACGTGGCTGGTCGTTCACTGATCACGTGTTTATCATACGGTGATCACGTGACTGAGAGGCGCTGATCACGTGACTGTGCCGTCAGTGATCACGTGGCTGAGCAGGCACTGATATCGTGACTGAGCATGCACTGATCATGTGCCGGGAGCCGGGGAGGCCTTCCACTCTGGACAAAGGTCATGAGGAAGGAGGCTCGGCATACGCAAATGCGGGATCGAGGCTCAGGAGTCCACCCGGATGTTCTCGAGCATCTCCCCCCCCAAAAAAACCAGAGTCTGCCTACTGTATTGCTTTGTGCTCTCACCTCTGATTTCACTGGGGGCTGTCCCCCACCACCATCTCGCTCTCTCTGTCAAAGAGTTAACTTACAGCTCCAATTCATAAAGTTCCTTGTCATTCTTCCCTTTAACTTCCAGCTGAGTCTCCATCTGGAGCGCGGAACCCACCACGCTTACTAATTATGCCTGGGCTGCTAAGACCCACTCGCGAAGGTGTCTAGGGTGAGGCACATTTCGCTATTCGAGAGGGTGCCTGCGGCCTACGTAAGTGGTGCAAACTTCTTGTCTTGAAGTTTGATTGGTCTTCCGCGTAAACCAAGCTACTCAGTCTCTTTTCTCCACCGAATTTTCCTACTGAGCTCTCTTCATACTATTATTCTTGACATCTCTGATTAGCATATAAATAGTCGCCTAGGCCATCTCTCCTTCGAATACCCTGGATCAGTTGGGGCTGGTCCCCGGCAGGTGGGGACCGAACAGGGACCTCAGGAGGCAATACTCAAAGAGCTGAGCAGACACGAACCAGGCAATCAGCAGGAAATAAGCATGGAGCTCAGCAGTGACGAATCATGCTGCTCAACTGGCAATAATCAAGCACGTGACCAGGCAGGAATCACGCAGCTCAGCTGGCAATTGTCAAGCAGATGAGCCGACAGGAATCATGCAGCTCAGCTGGCAATTGTCATGCAGATGAGCCGGCAGGAATCACGCAGCTCAGCAGGCCCTGATCACGTGACTCTGCAGGCACTGATCACGTGGCTGATCAAGTCCAGATCACGTGACTGAGCATGCACTGATCACGTGGCTATCATGCACTGATGACGTGACTGCGCATGCACTGATGACGTGGCTGATCGGGCACTGATCACATGGCTCATCATGCACTGATCACGTGTTTATCAGGCAATGATCAGTGACTGACAGGCGCTGATCATGGGACTGTGCACGCACTGATCACGTGGCTATCATGCACTGATCACGTGACTGCGCATGCACTGATGACGTGGCTGTTCGGGCACTGCTCACGTGTTTATCAGGCAGTAATCAGTGACTGACAGGCGCTGAGCAGGGGACTGTGCACGCACTGATCAGGTGGCTGATCAGGAACTGACCACCTGACCGCGCATGCAGTGATCACGTGGCTGGTCGTTCACTGATCACGTGTTTATCATACGGTGATCACGTGACTGAGAGGCGCTGATCACGTGACTGTGCCGTCAGTGATCACGTGGCTGAGCAGGCACTGATATCGTAACTGAGCATGCACTGATCATGTGCCGGGAGCCGGGGAGGCATTCCACTTTGGACAAAGGTCATGAGGAAGGAGGCTCGGCATACGCAAATGCGGGATCGAGCCTCAGGAGTCCACCCGGATGTTCTCGAGCATCTCCCCCCAAAAAAACCAGAGTCTGCCTATTGTATTGCTTTGTGCTCTCACCTCTGATTTCACTGGGGGCTGTCCCCCACCACCATCTCGCTCTCTCTGTCAAAGAGTTAACTTACAGCTCCAATTCATAAAGTTCCTTGTCATTCTTCCCTTTAACTTTCAGCTGAGTCTCCATCTGGAGCGCGGAACCCACCACGCTTACTAATTATGCCTGGGCTGCTAAGACCCACTCGCGAAGGTGTCTAGGGTGAGGCACCTTTCGCTATTCGAGAGGGCGCCTGCGGCCTACGTAAGTGGTGCAAACTTCTTGTCTTGAAGTTTGATTGGTCTTCCGTGTAAACCAAGCTACTCAGTCTCTTTTCTCCACCGAATTTTCCTACTGAGCTCTCCTCATACTATTATTCTTGACATCTCTGATTAGCATATAAATAGTCGCCTAGGCCATCTCTCCTTCGAATACCCTGGATCAGTTGGGGCTTGTCCCCGGCAGGTGGCGACCGAACAGGGACCACAGGAGGCGATACTCAAAGAGCTGAGCAGACACGAACCACGCAATCAGCAGGCAATAAGCATGGAGCTCAGCAGTGACGAATCATGCTGCTCAACTGGCAATAATCAAGCACGTGACCAGGCAGGAATCACGCAGCTCAGCTGGCAATTGTCAAGCAGATGAGCCGACTGGAATCACGCAGCTCAGATGGCAATTGTCATGCAGATGAGCCGGCAGGAATCACGCAGCTCAGCAGGCCCTGATCACGTGACTCTGCAGGCACTGATCACGTGGCTGATCAAGTCCAGATCACGTGACTGAGCATGCACTGATCACGTGGCTATCATGCACTGATGACGAGACTGCGCATGCACTGATGACGTGGCTGATCAGGCACTGATCACATGGCTCATCATGCACTGATCACGTGTTTATCAGGCAATGATCAGTGACTGACAGGCGCTGATCATGGGACTGTGCACGCACTGATCACGTGGCTATCATGCACTGATCACGTGACTGCGCATGCACTGATGACGTGGCTGTTCGGGCACTGATCACGTGTTTATCAGGCAGTGATCAGGGACTGACAGGCGCTGAGCAGGGGACTGTGCACGCACTGATCAGGTGGCTGATCAGGAACTGACCACCTGACCGCGCATGCAGTGATCACGTGGCTGGTCGTTCACTGATCACGTGTTTATCATACGGTGATCACGTGACTGAGAGGCGCTGATCACGTGACTGTGCCGTCAGTGATCACGTGGCTGAGCAGGCACTGATATCGTGACTGAGCATGCACTGATCATGTGCCGGGAGCCGGGGAGGCCTTCCACTCTGGACAAAGGTCATGAGGAAGGAGGCTCGGCATACGCAAATGCGGGATCGAGCCTCAGGAGTCCACCCGGATGTTCTCGAGCATCTCCCCCCCCAAAAAAACCAGAGTCTGCCTACTGTATTGCTTTGTGCTCTCACCTCTGATTTCACTGGGGGCTGTCCCCCACCACCATCTCGCTCTCTCTGTCAAAGAGTTAACTTACAGCTCCAATTCATAAAGTTCCTTGTCATTCTTCCCTTTAACTTCCAGATGAGTCTCCATCTGGAGCGCGGAACCCACCACGCTTACTAATTATGCCTGGGCTGCTAAGACCCACTCGAGAAGGTGTCTAGGGTGAGGCACCTTTCGCTATTCGAGAGGGTGCCTGCGGCCTACGTAAGTGGTGCAAACTTCTTGTCTTGAAGTTTGATTGGTCTTCCGCGTAAACCAAGCTACTCAGTCTCTTTTCTCCACCGAATTTTCCTACTGAGCTCTCCTCATACTATTATTCTTGACATCTCTGATTAGCATATAAATAGTCGCCTAGGCCATCTCTCCTTCGAATACCCTGGATCAGTTGGGGCTGGTCCCCGGCAGGTGGCGACCGAACAGGGACCTCAGGAGGCAATACTCAAAGAGCTGAGCAGACACGAACCACGCAATCAGCAGGCAATAAGCATGGAGCTCAGCAGTGACGAATCATGCTGCTCAACTGGCAATAATCAAGCACGTGACCAGGCAGGAATCACGCAGCTCAGCTGGCAATTGTCAAGCAGATGAGCCGACAGGAATCACGCAGCTCAGATGGCAATTGTCATGCAGATGAGCCGGCAGGAATCACGCAGCTCAGCAGGCCCTGATCACGTGACTCTGCAGGCACTGATCACGTGGCTGATCAAGTACAGATCACGTGACTGAGCATGCACTGATGACGTGGCTGTTCGGGCACTGATCACGTGTTTATCAGGCAGTGATCAGGGACTGACAGGAGCTGATCAGGGGACTGTGCACGCACTGATCAGGTGGCTGATCAGGAACTGACCACCTGACCGCGCATGCAGTGATCACGTGGCTGGTCGTTCACTGATCACGTGTTTATCATACGGTGATCACGTGACTGAGAGTCGCTGATCACGTGACTGTGCCGTCAGTGATCACGTGGCTGAGCAGGCACTGATATCGTGACTGAGCATGCACTGATCATGTGCCGGGAGCCGGGGAGGCATTCCACTTTGGACAAAGGTCATGAGGAAGGAGGCTCGGCATACGCAAATGCGGGATCGAGCCTCAGGAGTCCACCCGGATATTCTCCAGCATCTCCCCCCAAAAAAACCAGAGTCTGCCTACTGTATTGCTTTGTGCTCTCACCTCTGATTTCACTGGGGGCTGTCCCCCACCACCATCTCGCTCTCTCTGTCAAAGAGTTAACTTACAGCTCCAATTCATAAAGTTCCTTGTCATTCTTCCCTTTAACTTCCAGCTGAGTCTCCATCTGGAGCGCGGAACCCACCACGCTTACTAATTATGCCTGGGCTGCTAAGACCCACTCGAGAAGGTGTCTAGGGTGAGGCACCTTTCGCTATTCGAGAGGGCGCCTGCGGCCTACGTAAGTGGTGCAAACTTCTTGTCTTGAAGTTTGATTGGTCTTCCGCGTAAACCAAGCTACTCAGTCTCTTTTCTCCACCGAATTTTCCTACTGAGCTCTCCTCATACTATTATTCTTGACATCTCTGATTAGCATATAAATAGTCGCCTAGGCCATCTCTCCTTTGAATACCCTGGATCAGTTGGGGCTGGTCCCCGGCAGGTGGCGACCGAACAGGGACCTCAGGAGGCGATACTCAAAGAGCTGTGCAGACACGAACCACGCAATCAGCAGGCAATAAGCATGGAGCTCAGCAGTGACGAATCATGCTGCTCAACTGGCAATAATCAAGCACATGACCAGGCAGGAATCACGCAGCTCAGCTGGAAATTGTCAAGCAGATGAGCTGACAGGAATCACGCAGCTCAGATGGCAATTGTCATGCAGATGAGCTGGCAGGAATCACAGCTCAGCAGGCCCTGATCACGTAACTCTGCAGGCACTGATCACGTGGCTGATCAAGTACAGATCACGTGACTGAGCATGCACTGATGACGTGGCTGTTCGGGCACTGATCACGTGTTTATCTGGCAGTGATCAGGGACTGACAGGCGCTGATCAGGGGACTGTGCACGCACTGATCAGGTGGCTGATCAGGAACTGACCACCTGACCGCGCATGCAGTGATCACGTGGCTGGTCGTTCACTGATCACGTGTTTATCATACGGTGATCACGTGACTGAGAGGCGCTGATCACGTGACTGTGCCGTCAGTGATCACGTGGCTGAGCAGGCACTGATATCGTAACTGAGCATGCACTGATCATGTGCCGGGAGCCGGGGAGGCATTCCACTCTGGACAAAGGTCATGAGGAAGGAGGCTCGGCATACGCAAATGCGGGATCGAGCCTCAGGAGTCCACCCGGATGTTCTCGAGCATCTCCCCCCCAAAAAAAAACCGGAGTCTGCCTATTGTATTGCTTTGTGCTCTCACCTCTGATTTCACTGGGGGCTGTCCCCCACCACCATCTCGCTCTCTCTGTCAAAGAGTTAACTTACAGCTCCAATTCATAAAGTTCCTTGTCATTCTTCCCTTTAACTTCCAGCTGAGTCTCCATCTGGAGCGCGGAACCCACCACGCTTACTCATTATGCCTGGGCTGCTAAGACCCACTCGAGAAGGTGTCTAGGGTGAGGCACCTTTCGCTATTCGAGAGGGCGCCTGCGGCCTACGTAAGTGGTGCAAACTTCTTGTCTTGAAGTTTGATTGGTCTTCCGCGTAAACCAAGCTACTCAGTCTCTTTTCTCCACCGAATTTTCCTACTGAGCTCTCCTCATACTATTATTCTTGACATCTCTGATTAGCATATAAATAGTCGCCTAGGCCATCTCTCCTTCGAATACCCTGGATCAGTTGGGGCTGGTCCCCGGCAGGTGGCGACCGAACAGGGACCTCAGGAGGCGATACTCCAAGAGCTGAGCAGACACGAACCACGCAATCAGCAGGCAATAAGCATGGAGCTCAGCAGTGACGAATCATGCTGCTCAACTGGCAATAATCAAGCACATGACCAGGCAGGAATCACGCAGCTCAGCTGGCAATTGTCAAGCAGATGAGCCGACAGGAATCACGCAGCTCAGCTGGCAATTGTCATGCAGATGAGCCGGCAGGAATCACGCAGCTCAGCAGGCCCTGATCACGTGACTCTGCAGGCACTGATCACGTGGCTGATCAAGTCCAGATCACGAGACTGAGCATGCACTGATCACGTGGCTATCATGCACTGATGACGTGACTGCGCATGCACTGATGACGTGGCTGATCGGGCACTGATCACATGGCTCATCATGCACTGATCACGTGTTTATCAGGCAATGATCAGTGACTGACAGGCGCTGATCATGGGACTGTGCACGCACTGATCACGTGGCTATCATGCACTGATCACGTGACTGCGCATGCACTGATGACGTGGCTGTTCGGGCACTGATCACGTGTTTATCAGGTAATGATCAGTGACTGACACGCGCTGATCAGGGGACTGTGCACGCACTGATCCGGTGGCTGATCAGGAACTGACCACCTGACCGCGCATGCAGTGATCACGTGGCTGGTCGTTCACTGATCACGTGTTTATCATAGGGTGATCACGTGACTGAGAGGCGCTGATCACGTGACTGTGCCGTCAGTGATCACGTGGCTGAGCAGGCACTGATATCGTGACTGAGCATGCACTGATCATGTGCCGGGAGCCGGGGAGGCATTCCACTCTGGACAAAGGTCATGAGGAAGGAGGCTCGGCATACGCAAATGCGGGATCGAGCCTCAGGAGTCCACACGGATATTCTCGAGCATCTCCCCCCCAAAAAACCAGAGTCTGCCTACTGTATTGCTTTGTGCTCTCACCTCTGATTTCACTGGGGGCTGTCCCCCACCACCATCTCGCTCTCTCTGTCAAAGAGTTAACTTACAGCTCCAATTCATAAAGTTCCTTGTCATTCTTCCCTTTAACTTCCAGCTGAGTCTCCATCTGGAGCGCGGAACCCACCACGCTTACTAATTATGCCTGGGCTGCTAAGACCCACTCGCGAAGGTGTCTAGGGTGAGGCACCTTTCGCTATTCGAGAGGGCGCCTGCGGCCTACGTAAGTGGTGCAAACTTCTTGTCTTGAAGTTTGATTGGTCTTCCGCGTAAACCAAGCTACTCAGTCTCTTTTCTCCACCGAATTTTCCTACTGAGCTCTCCTCATACTATTATTCTTGACATCTCTGATTAGCATATAAATAGTCGCCTAGGCCATCTCTCCTTCGAATACCCTGGATCAGTTGGGGCTGGTCCCCGGCAGGTGGCGACCGAACAGGGACCTCAGGAGGCGATACTCAAAGAGCTGAGCAGACACGAACCACGCAATCAGCAGGCAATAAGCATGGAGCTCAGCAGTGACGAATCATGCTGCTCAACTGGCAATAATCAAGCACGTGACCAGGCAGGAATCACGCAGCTCAGCTGGCAATTGTCAAGCAGATGAGCCGACAGGAATCACGCAGCTCAGCTGGCAATTGTCATGCAGATGAGCCGGCAGGAATCACGCAGCTCAGCAGGCCCTGATCACGTGACTCTGCAGGCACTGATCACGTGGCTGATCAAGTCCAGATCACGTGACTGAGCATGCACTGATCACGTGGCTATCATGCACTGATGACGTGACTGCGCATGCACTGATGACGTGGCTGATCAGGCACTGATCACATGGCTCATCATGCACTGATCACGTGTTTATCAGGCAATGATCAGTGACTGACAGGCGCTGATCATGGGACTGTGCACGCACTGGTCACGTGGCTATCATGCACTGATCACGTGACTGTGCATGCACTGATGACGTGGCTGTTCGGGCACTGATCACGTGTTTATCAGGCAGTGATCAGGGACTGACAGGCGCTGATCAGGGGACTGTGCACGCACTGATCAGGTGGCTGATCAGGAACTGACCACCTGACCGCGCATGCAGTGATCACGTGGCTGGTCGTTCACTGATCACGTGTTTATCATACGGTGATCACGTGACTGAGAGGCGCTGATCACGTGACTGTGCCGTCAGTGATCACGTGGCTGAGCAGGCACTGATATCGTGACTGAGCATGCACTGATCATGTGCCGGGAGCCGGGGAGGCATTCCACTCTGGACAAAGGTCATGAGGAAGGAGGCTCGTCATACGCAAATGCGGGATCGAGCCTCAGGAGTCCACCCGGATATTCTCGAGCATCTCCCCCCAAAAAAACCGGAGTCTGCCTACTGTATTGCTTTGTGCTCTCACCTCTGATTTCACTGGGGGCTGTCCCCCACCACCATCTCGCTCTCTCTGTCAAAGAGTTAACTTACAGCTCCAATTCATAAAGTTCCTTGTCATTCTTCCCTTTAACTTCCAGCTGAGTCTCCATCTGGAGCGCGGAACCCACCACGCTTACTAATTATGCCTGGGCTGCTAAGACCCACTCGAGAAGGTGTCTAGGGTGAGGCACCTTTCGCTATTCGAGAGGGCGCCTGCGGCCTACGTAAGTGGTGCAAACTTCTTGTCTTGAAGTTTGATTGGTCTTCCGCGTAAACCAAGCTACTCAGTCTCTTTTCTCCACCGAATTTTCCTACTGAGCTCTCCTCATACTATTATTCTTGACATCTCTGATTAGCATATAAATAGTCGCCTAGGCCATCTCTCCTTCGAATACCCTGGATCAGTTGGGGCTGGTCCCCGGCAGGTGGCGACCGAACAGGGACCTCAGGAGGCGATACTCAAAGAGCTGAGCAGACACGAACCACGCAATCAGCAGGCAATAAGCATGGAGCTCAGCAGTGACGAATCATGCTGCTCAACTGGCAATAATCAAGCACGTGACCAGGCAGGAATCACGCAGCTCAGCTGGCAATTGTCAAGCAGATGAGCCGACAGGAATCACGCAGCTCAGATGGCAATTGTCATGCAGATGAGCCGGCAGGAATCACGCAGCTCAGCAGGCCCTGATCACGTGACTCTGCAGGCACTGATCACGTGGCTGATCAAGTCCAGATCACGTGACTGAGCATGCACTGATCACGTGGCTATCATGCACTGATGACGTGACTGCGCATGCACTGATGACGTGGCTGATCGGGCACTGATCACATGGCTCATCATGCACTGATCACGTGTTTATCAGGCAATGATCAGTGACTGACAGGCGCTGATCATGGGACTGTGCACGCACTGGTCACGTGGCTATCATGCACTGATCACGTGACTGCGCATGCACTGATGACGTGGCTGTTCGGGCACTGATCACGTGTTTATCAGGCAGTGATCAGTGACTGACAGGCGCTGATCAGGGGACTGTGCACGCACTGATCAGGTGGCTGATCAGGAACTGACCACCTGACCGCGCATGCAGTGATCACGTGGCTGGTCGTTCACTGATCACGTGTTTATCATACGGTGATCACGTGACTGAGAGGCGCTGATCACGTGACTGTGCCGTCAGTGATCACGTGGCTGAGCAGGCTCTGATATCGTGACTGAGCATGCACTGATCATGTGCCGGGAGCCGGGGAGGCATTCCACTTTGGACAAAGGTCATGAGGAAGGAGGCTCGGCATACGCAAATGCGGGATCGAGCCTCAGGAGTCCACCCGGATATTCTCCAGCATCTCCCCCCAAAAAAACCGGAGTCTGCCTACTGTATTGCTTTGTGCTCTCACCTCTGATTTCACTGGGGGCTGTCCCCCACCACCATCTCGCTCTCTCTGTCAAAGAGTTAACTTACAGCTCCAATTCATAAAGTTCCTTGTCATTCTTCCCTTTAACTTCCAGCTGAGTCTCCATCTGGAGCGCGGAACCCACCACGCTTACTAATTATGCCTGGGCTGCTAAGACCCACTCGAGAAGGTGTCTAGGGTGAGGCACCTTTCGCTATTCGAGAGGGCGCCTGCGGCCTACGTAAGTGGTGCAAACTTCTTGTCTTGAAGTTTGATTGGTCTTCCGTGTAAACCAAGCTACTCAGTCTCTTTTCTCCACCGAATTTTCCTACTGAGCTCTCCTCATACTATTATTCTTGACATCTCTGATTAGCATATAAATAGTCGCCTAGGCCATCTCTCCTTCGAATACCCTGGATCAGTTGGGGCTGGTCCCCGGCAGGTGGCGACCGAACAGGGACCTCAGGAGGCGATACTCAAAGAGCTGAGCAGACACGAACCACGCAATCAGCAGGCAATAAGCATGGAGCTCAGCAGTGACGAATCATGCTGCTCAACTGGCAATAATCAAGCACGTGACCAGGCAGGAATCACGCAGCTCAGCTGGCAATTGTCAAGCAGATGAGCCGACAGGAATCACGCAGCTCAGCTGGCAATTGTCATGCAGATGAGCCGGCAGGAATCACGCAGCTCAGCAGGCCCTGATCACGTGACTCTGCAGGCACTGATCACGTGGCTGATCAAGTCCAGATCACGTGACTGAGCATGCACTGATCACGTGGCTATCATGCACTGATGACGTGACTGCGCATGCACTGATGACGTGGCTGATCAGGCACTGATCACATGGCTCATCATGCACTGATCACGTGTTTATCAGGCAATGATCAGTGACTGACAGGCGCTGATCATGGGACTGTGCACGCACTGATCACGTGGCTATCATGCACTGATCACGTGACTGCGCATGCACTGATGACGTGGCTGTTCGGGCACTGATCACGTGTTTATCAGGCAGTGATCAGGGACTGACAGGCGCTGATCAGGGGACTGTGCACGCACTGATCAGGTGGCTGATCAGGAACTGACCACCTGACCTCGCATGCAGTGATCACGTGGCTGGTCGTTCACTGATCACGTGTTTATCATACGGTGATCACGTGACTGAGAGGCGCTGATCACTTGACTGTGCCGTCAGTGATCACGTGGCTGAGCAGGCACTGATATCGTGACTGAGCATGCACTGATCATGTGCCGGGAGCCGGGGAGGCATTCCACTCTGGACAAAGGTCATGAGGAAGGAGGCTCGGCATACGCAAATGCGGGATCGAGCCTCAGGAGTCCACCCGGATATTCTCGAGCATCTCCCCCAAAAAAACCAGAGTCTGCCTACTGTATTGCATTGTGCTCTCACCTCTGAATTCACTGGGGGCTGTCCCCCACCACCATCTCGCTCTCTCTGTCAAAGAGTTAACTTACAGCTCCAATTCATAAAGTTCCTTGTCATTCTTCCCTTTAACTTCCAGCTGAGTCTCCATCTGGAGCGCGGAACCCACCACGCTTACTAATTATGCCTGGGCTGCTAAGACCCACTCGAGAAGGTGTCTAGGGTGAGGCACCTTTCGCTATTCGAGAGGGCGCCTGCGGCCTACGTAAGTGGTGCAAACTTCTTGTCTTGAAGTCTGATTGGTCTTCCGCGTAAACCAAGCTACTCAGTCTCTTTTCTCCACCGAATTTTCCTACTGAGCTCTCCTCATACTATTATTCTTGACATCTCTGATTAGCATATAAATAGTCGCCTAGGCCATCTCTCCTTCGAATACCCTGGATCAGTTGGGGCTGGTCCCCGGCAGGTGGCGACCGAACAGGGACCTCAGGAGGCGATACTCAAAGAGCTGAGCAGACACGAACCACGCAATCAGCAGGCAATAAGCATGGAGCTCAGCAGTGACGAATCATGCTGCTCAACTGGCAATAATCAAGCACGTGACCAGGCAGGAATCACGCAGCTCAGCTGGCAATTGTCAAGCAGATGAGCCGACAGGAATCACGCAGCTCAGATTGCAATTGTCATACAGATGAGCCGGCAGGAATCACGCAGCTCAGCAGGCCCTGATCACGTGACTCTGCAGGCACTGATCACGTGGCTGATCAAGTCCAGATCACGTAACTGAGCATGCACTGATCACGTGGCTATCATGCACTGATGACGTGACTGCGCATGCACTGATGACGTGGCTGATCAGGCACTGATCACATGGCTCATCATGCACTGATCACGTGTTTATCAGGCAATGATCAGTGACTGACAGGCGCTGATCATGGGACTGTGCACGCACTGGTCACGTGGCTATCATGCACTGATCACGTGACTGTGCATGCACTGATGACGTGGCTGTTCGGGCACTGATCACGTGTTTATCAGGCAGTGATCAGGGACTGACAGGCGCTGATCAGGGGACTGTGCACGCACTGATCAGGTGGCTGATCAGGAACTGACCACCTGACCTCGCATGCAGTGATCACGTGGCTGGTCGTTCACTGATCACGTGTTTATCATACGGTGATCACGTGACTGAGAGGCGCTGATCACGTGACTGTGCCGTCAGTGATCACGTGGTTGAGCAGGCACTGATATCGT
Organism: Bos javanicus; assembly: GCF_032452875.1. Taxonomy (NCBI): domain Eukaryota; kingdom Metazoa; phylum Chordata; class Mammalia; order Artiodactyla; family Bovidae; genus Bos; species Bos javanicus. The sequence goes on from NW_026893718.1 coordinate 361,164, forward strand.
GACTGAGCATGCACTGATCATGTGCCGGGAGCCGGGGAGGCATTCCACTCTGGACAAAGGTCATGAGGAAGGAGGCTCGGCATACGCAAATGCGGGATCGAGGCTCAGGAATCCACCCGGATGTTCTCGAGCATCTCCCCCCAAAAAAACAGAGTCTGCCTACTGTATTGCTTTGTGCTCTCACCTCTGATTTCACTGGGGGCTGTCCCCCACCACCATCTCGCTCTCTCTGTCAAAGAGTTAACTTACAGCTCCAATTCATAAAGTTCCTTGTCATTCTTCCATTTAACTTCCAGCTGAGTCTCCATCTGGAGCGCGGAACCCACCACGCTTACTAATTATGCCTGGGCTGCTAAGACCCACTCGAGAAGGTGTCTAGGGTGAGGCAACTTTCGCTATTCGAGAGGGCGCCTGCGGCCTACGTAAGTGGTGCAAACTTCTTGTCTTGAAGTTTGATTGGTCTTCCGCGTAAACCAAGCTACTCAGTCTCTTTTCTCCACCGAATTTTCCTACTGAGCTCTCCTCATACTATTATTCTTGACATCTCTGATTAGCATATGAATAGTCGCCTAGGCCATCTCTCCTTCGAATACCCTGGATCAGTTGGGGCTGGTCCCCGGCAGGTGGCGACCGAACAGGGACCTCAGGAGGCGATACTCAAAGAGCTGAGCAGACACGAACCACGCAATCAGCAGGCAATAAGCATGGAGCTCAGCAGTGACGAATCATGCTGCTCAACTGGCAATAATCAAGCACGTGACCAGGCAGGAATCACGCAGCTCAGCTGGCAATTGTCAAGCAGATGAGCCGACAGGAATCACGCAGCTCAGATGGCAATTGTCATGCAGATGAGCCGGCAGGAATCACGCAGCTCAGCAGGCCCTGATCACGTGACTCTGCAGGCACTGATCACGTGGCTGATCAAGTCCAGATCACGTGACTGAGCATGCACTGATCACGTGGCTATCATGCACTGATGACGTGACTGCGCATGCACTGATGACGTGGCTGATCAGGCACTGATCACATGGCTCATCATGCACTGATCACGTGTTTATCAGGCAATGATCAGTGACTGACAGGCGCTGATCATGGGACTGTGCACGCACTGGTCACGTGGCTATCATGCACTGATCACGTGACTGCGCATGCACTGATGACGTGGCTGTTCGGGCACTGATCACGTGTTTATCAGGCAGTGATCAGTGACTGACAGGCGCTGATCAGGGGACTGTGCACGCACTGATCAGGTGGCTGATCAGGAACTGACCACCTGACCTCGCATGCAGTGATCACGTGGCTGGTCGTTCACTGATCACGTGTTTATCATACGGTGATCACGTGACTGAGAGGCGCTGATCACGTGACTGTGCCGTCAGTGATCACGTGGCTGAGCAGGCACTGATATCGTGACTGAGCATGCACTGATCATGTGCCGGGAGCCGGGGAGGCATTCCACTCTGGACAAAGGTCATGAGGAAGGAGGCTCGGCATAGGCAAATGCGGGATCGAGCCTCAGGAGTCCACCCGGATATTCTCCAGCATCTCCCCCCAAAAAAAACAGAGTCTGCCTACTGTATTGCTTTGTGCTCTCACCTCTGATTTCACTGGGGGCTGTCCCCCACCACCATCTCGCTCTCTCTGTCAAAGAGTTAACTTACAGCTCCAATTCATAAAGTTCCTTGTCATTCTTCCCTTTAACTTCCAGCTGAGTCTCCATCTGGAGCGCGGAACCCACCACGCTTCCTAATTATGCCTGGGCTGCTAAGACCCACTCGAGAAGGTGTCTAGTGTGAGGCACCTTTCCTATTCGAGAGGGCGCCTGCGGCCTACGTAAGTGGTGCAAACTTCTTGTCTTGAAGTTTGATTGGTCTTCCGCGTAAACCAAGCTACTCAGTCTCTTTTCTCCACCGAATTTTCCTACTGAGCTCTCCTCATACTATTATTCTTGACATCTCTGATTAGCATATAAATAGTCGCCTAGGCCATCTCTCCTTCGAATACCCTGGATCAGTTGGGGCTGGTCCCCGGCAGGTGGCGACCGAACAGGGACCTCAGGAGGCGATACTCAAAGAGCTGAGCAGACACGAACCACGCAATCAGCAGGCAATAAGCATGGAGCTCAGCAGTGACGAATCATGCTGCTCAACTGGCAATAATCAAGCACGTGACCAGGCAGGAATCACGCAGCTCAGCTGGCAATTGTCAAGCAGATGAGCCGACAGGAATCACGCAGCTCAGATGGCAATTGTCATGCAGATGAGCCGGCAGGAATCACGCAGCTCAGCAGGCCCTGATCACGTGACTCTGCAGGCACTGATCACGTGGCTGATCAAGTCCAGATCACGTGACTGAGCATGCACTGATCACGTGGCTATCATGCACTGATGACGTGACTGCGCATGCACTGATGACGTGGCTGATCAGGCACTGATCACATGGCTCATCATGCACTGATCACGTGTTTATCAGGCAATGATCAGTGACTGACAGGCGCTGATCATGGGACTGTGCACGCACTGGTCACGTGGCTATCATGCACTGATCACGTGACTGCGCATGCACTGATGACGTGGCTGTTCGGGCACTGATCACGTGTTTATCAGGCAGTGATCAGTGACTGACAGGCGCTGATCAGGGGACTGTGCACGCACTGATCAGGTGGCTGATCAGGAACTGACCACCTGACCTCGCATGCAGTGATCACGTGGCTGGTCGTTCACTGATCACGTGTTTATCATACGGTGATCACGTGACTGAGAGGCGCTGATCACGTGACTGTGCCGTCAGTGATCACGTGGCTGAGCAGGCACTGATATCGTGACTGAGCATGCACTGATCATGTGCCGGGAGCCGGGGAGGCATTCCACTCTGGACAAAGGTCATGAGGAAGGAGGCTCGGCATACGCAAATGCGGGATCGAGCCTCAGGAGTCCACCCGGATATTCTCCAGCATCTCCCCCCAAAAAAACAGAGTCTGCCTACTGTATTGCTTTGTGCTCTCACCTCTGATTTCACTGGGGGCTGTCCCCCACCACCATCTCGCTCTCTCTGTCAAAGAGTTAACTTACAGCTCCAATTCATAAAGTTCCTTGTCATTCTTCCATTTAACTTCCAGCTGAGTCTCCATCTGGAGCGCGGAACCCACCACGCTTACTAATTATGCCTGGGCTGCTAAGACCCACTCGAGAAGGTGTCTAGGGTGAGGCACCTTTCGCTATTCGAGAGGGCGCCTGCGGCCTACGTAAGTGGTGCAAACTTCTTGTCTTGAAGTTTGATTGGTCTTCCGCGTAAACCAAGCTACTCAGTCTCTTTTCTCCACCGAATTTTCCTACTGAGCTCTCCTCATACTATTATTCTTGACATCTCTGATTAGCATATAAATAGTCGCCTAGGCCATCTCTCCTTCGAATACCCTGGATCAGTTGGGGCTGGTCCCCGGCAGGTGGCGACCGAACAGGGACCTCAGGAGGCGATACTCAAAGAGCTGAGCAGACACGAACCACGCAATCAGCAGGCAATAAGCATGGAGCTCAGCAGTGACGAATCATGCTGCTCAACTGGCAATAATCAAGCACGTGACCAGGCAGGAATCACGCAGCTCAGCTGGCAATTGTCAAGCAGATGAGCCGACAGGAATCACGCAGCTCAGATGGCAATTGTCATGCAGATGAGCCGGCAGGAATCACGCAGCTCAGCAGGCCCTGATCACGTGACTCTGCAGGCACTGATCACGTGGCTGATCAAGTCCAGATCACGTGACTGAGCATGCACTGATCACGTGGCTATCATGCACTGATGACGTGACTGCGCATGCACTGATGACGTGGCTGATCAGGCACTGATCACATGGCTCATCATGCACTGATCACGTGTTTATCAGGCAATGATCAGTGACTGACAGGCGCTGATCATGGGACTGTGCACGCACTGGTCACGTGGCTATCATGCACTGATCACGTGACTGCGCATGCACTGATGACGTGGCTGTTCGGGCACTGATCACGTGTTTATCAGGCAGTGATCAGTGACTGACAGGCGCTGATCAGGGGACTGTGCACGCACTGATCAGGTGGCTGATCAGGAACTGACCACCTGACCTCGCATGCAGTGATCACGTGGCTGGTCGTTCACTGATCACGTGTTTATCATACGGTGATCACGTGACTGAGAGGCGCTGATCACGTGACTGTGCCGTCAGTGATCACGTGGCTGAGCAGGCACTGATATCGTGACTGAGCATGCACTGATCATGTGCCGGGAGCCGGGGAGGCATTCCACTCTGGACAAAGGTCATGAGAAAGGAGGCTCGGCATACGCAAATGCGGGATCGAGCCTCAGGAGTCCACCCGGATATTCTCCAGCATCTCCCCCCAAAAAAAACAGAGTCTGCCTACTGTATTGCTTTGTGCTCTCACCTCTGATTTCACTGGGGGCTGTCCCCCACCACCATCTCGCTCTCTCTGTCAAAGAGTTAACTTACAGCTCCAATTCATAAAGTTCCTTGTCATTCTTCCATTTAACTTCCAGCTGAGTCTCCATCTGGAGCGCGGAACCCACCACGCTTACTAATTATGCCTGGGCTGCTAAGACCCACTCGAGAAGGTGTCTAGGGTGAGGCACCTTTCGCTATTCGAGAGGGCGCCTGCGGCCTACGTAAGTGGTGCAAACTTCTTGTCTTGAAGTTTGATTGGTCTTCCACGTAAACCAAGCTACTCAGTCTCTTTTCTCCACCGAATTTTCCTACTGAGCTCTCCTCATACTATTATTCTTGACATCTCTGATTAGCATATAAATAGTCGCCTAGGCCATCTCTCCTTCGAATACCCTGGATCAGTTGGGGCTGGTCCCCGGCAGGTGGCGACCGAACAGGGACCTCAGGAGGCGATACTCAAAGAGCTGAGCAGACACGAACCACGCAATCAGCAGGCAATAAGCATGGAGCTCAGCAGTGACGAATCATGCTGCTCAACTGGCAATAATCAAGCACGTGACCAGGCAGGAATCACGCAGCTCAGCTGGCAATTGTCAAGCAGATGAGCCGACAGGAATCACGCAGCTCAGATGGCAATTGTCATGTAGATGAGCCGGCAGGAATCACGAAGCTCAGCAGGCCCTGATCACGTGACCCTGAAGGCACTGATCACGTGGCTGATCAAGTACAGATCACGTGACTGAGCATGCACTGATCACGTGGCTATCATGCACTGATGACGTGACTGCGCATGCACTGATGACGTGGCTGATCAGGCACTGATCACATGGCTCATCATGCACTGATCACGTGTTTATCAGGCAATGATCAGTGACTGACAGGCGCTGATCATGGGACTGTGCCCGCACTGATCACGTGGCTATCATGCACTGATCACGTGACTGCGCATGCACTGATGATGTGGCTGTTCGGGCACTGATCACGTGTTTATCAGGCAGTGATCAGGGACTGACAGGCGCTGATCAGGGGACTGTGCACGCACTGATCAGGTGGCTGATCAGGAACTGACCACCTGACCTCGCATGCAGTGATCACGGGGCTGGTCGTTCACTGATCACGTGTTTATCATACGGTGATCACGTGACTGAGAGGCGCTGATCACGTGACTGTGCCGTCAGTGATCACGTGGCTGAGCAGGCACTGATATCGTGACTGAGCATGCACTGATCATGTGCCGGGAGCCGGGGAGGCATTCCACTCTGGACAAAGGTCGTGAGGAAGGAGGCTCGGCATACGCAAATGCGGGATCGAGCCTCAGGAGTCCACCCGGATATTCTCCAGCATCTCCCCCCAAAAAAAACAGAGTCTGCCTACTGTATTGCTTTGTGCTCTCACCTCTGATTTCACTGGGGGCTGTCCCCCACCACCATCTCGCTCTCTCTGTCAAAGAGTTAACTTACAGCTCCAATTCATAAAGTTCCTTGTCATTCTTCCATTTAACTTCCAGCTGAGTCTCCATCTGGAGCGCGGAACCCACCACGCTTACTAATTATGCCTGGGCTGCTAAGACCCACTCGAGAAGGTGTCTAGGGTGAGGCACCTTTCGTTATTCGAGAGGGCGCCTGCGGCCTACGTAAGTGGTGCAAACTTCTTGTCTTGAAGTTTGATTGGTCTTCCGCATAAACCAAGCTACTCAGTCTCTTTTCTCCACCGAATTTTCCTACTGAGCTCTCCTCATACTATTATTCTTGACATCTCTGATTAGCATATAAATAGTCGCCTAGGCCATCTCTCCTTCGAATACCCTGGATCAGTTGGGGCTGGTCCCCGGCAGGTGGCGACCGAACAGGGACCTCAGGAGGCGATACTCAAAGAGCTGAGCAGACACGAACCACGCAATCAGCAGGCAATAAGCATGGAGCTCAGCAGTGACGAATCATGCTGCTCAACTGGCAATAATCAAGCACGTGACCAGGCAGGAATCACGCAGCTCAGCTGGCAATTGTCAAGCAGATGAGCCGACAGGAATCACGCAGCTCAGATGGCAATTGTCATGCAGATGAGCCGGCAGGAATCACGCAGCTCAGCAGGCCCTGATCACGTGACTCTGCAGGCACTGATCACGTGGCTGATCAAGTCCAGATCACGTGACTGAGCATGCACTGATCACGTGGCTATCATGCACTGATGACGTGACTGCGCATGCACTGATGACGTGGCTGATCAGGCACTGATCACATGGCTCATCATGCACTGATCACGTGTTTATCAGGCAATGATCAGTGACTGACAGGCGCTGATCATGGGACTGTGCACGCACTGGTCACGTGGCTATCATGCACTGATCACGTGACTGCGCATGCACTGATGACGTGGCTGTTCGGGCACTGATCACGTGTTTATCAGGCAGTGATCAGTGACTGACAGGCACTGATCAGGGGACTGTGCACGCACTGATCAGGTGGCTGATCAGGAACTGACCACCTGACCTCGCATGCAGTGATCACGTGGCTGGTCGTTCACTGATCACGTGTTTATCATACGGTGATCACGTGACTGAGAGGCGCTGATCACGTGACTGTGCCGTCAGTGATCACGTGGCTGAGCAGGCACTGATATCGTGACTGAGCATGCACTGATCATGTGCCGGGAGCCGGGGAGGCATTCCACTCTGGACAAAGGTCGTGAGGAAGGAGGCTCGGCATACGCAAATGCGGGATCGAGCCTCAGGATTCCACCCGGATATTCTCCAGCATCTCCCCCCCAAAAAAAACAGAGTCTGCCTACTGTATTGCTTTGTGCTCTCACCTCTGATTTCACTGGGGGCTGTCCCCCACCACCATCTCGCTCTCTCTGTCAAAGAGTTAACTTACAGCTCCAATTCATAAAGTTCCTTGTCATTCTTCCATTTAACTTCCAGCTGAGTCTCCATCTGGAGCGCGGAACCCACCACGCTTACTAATTATGCCTGGGCTGCTAAGACCCACTCGAGAAGGTGTCTAGGGTGAGGCACCTTTCGCTATTCGAGAGGGCGCCTGCGGCCTACGTAAGTGGTGCAAACTTCTTGTCTTGAAGTTTGATTGGTCTTCCGCGTAAACCAAGTTACTCAGTCTCTTTTCTCCACCGAATTTTCCTACTGAGCTCTCCTCATACTATTATTCTTGACATCTCTGATTAGCATATAAATAGTCGCCTAGGCCATCTCTCCTTCGAATACCCTGGATCAGTTGGGGCTGGTCCCCGGCAGGTGGCGACCGAACAGGGACCTCAGGAGGCGATACTCAAAGAGCTGAGCAGACACGAACCACGCAATCAGCAGGCAATAAGCATGGAGCTCAGCAGTGACGAATCATGCTGCTCAACTGGCAATAATCAAGCACGTGACCAGGCAGGAATCACGCAGCTCAGCTGGCAATTGTCAAGCAGATGAGCCGACAGGAATCACGCAGCTCAGATGGCAATTGTCATGTAGATGAGCCGGCAGGAATCACGAAGCTCAGCAGGCCCTGATCACGTGACCCTGAAGGCACTGATCACGTGGCTGATCAAGTACAGATCACGTGACTGAGCATGCACTGATCACGTGGCTATCATGCACTGATGACGTGACTGCGCATGCACTGATGACGTGGCTGATCAGGCACTGATCACATGGCTCATCATGCACTGATCACGTGTTTATCAGGCAATGATCAGTGACTGACAGGCGCTGATCATGGGACTGTGCACGCACTGGTCACGTGGCTATCATGCACTGATCACGTGACTGCGCATGCACTGATGATGTGGCTGTTCGGGCACTGATCACGTGTTTATCAGGCAGTGATCAGGGACTGACAGGCGCTGATCAGGGGACTGTGCACGCACTGATCAGGTGGCTGATCAGGAACTGACCACCTGACCTCGCATGCAGTGATCACATGGCTGGTCGTTCACTGATCACGTGTTTATCATTCGGTGATCACGTGACTGAGAGGCGCTGATCACGTGACTGTGCCGTCAGTGATCACGTGGCTGAGCAGGCACTGATATCGTGACTGAGCATGCACTGATCATGTGCCGGGAGCCGGGGAGGCATTCCACTCTGGACAAAGGTCGTGAGGAAGGAGGCTCGGCATACGCAAATGCGGGATCGAGCCTCAGGAGTCCACCCGGATATTCTCCAGCATCTCCCCCCAAAAAAACAGAGTCTGCCTACTGTATTGCTTTGTGCTCTCACCTCTGATTTCACTGGGGGCTGTCCCCCACCACCATCTCGCTCTCTCTGTCAAAGAGTTAACTTACAGCTCCAATTCATAAAGTTCCTTGTCATTCTTCCATTTAACTTCCAGCTGAGTCTCCATCTGGAGCGCGGAACCCACCACGCTTACCAATTATGCCTGGGCTGCTAAGACCCACTCGAGAAGGTGTCTAGGGTGAGGCACCTTTCGCTATTCGAGAGGGCGCCTGCGGCTTACGTAAGTGGTGCAAACTTCTTGTCTTGAAGTTTGATTGGTCTTCCGCGTAAACCAAGATACTCAGTCTCTTTTCTCCACCGAATTTTCCTACTGAGCTCTCCTCATACTATTATTCTTGACATCTCTGATTAGCATATAAATAGTCGCCTAGGCCATCTCTCCTTCGAATACCCTGGAGCAGTTGGGGCTGGTCCCCGGCAGGTGGCGACCGAACAGGGACCTCAGGAGGCGATACTCAAAGAGCTGAGCAGACACGAACCACGCAATCAGCAGGCAATAAGCATGGAGCTCAGCAGTGACGAATCATGCTGCTCAACTGGCAATAATCAAGCACGTGACCAGGCAGGAATCACGCAGCTCAGCTGGCAATTGTCAAGCAGATGAGCCGACAGGAATCACGCAGCTCAGATGGCAATTGTCATGCAGATGAGCCGGCAGGAATCACGCAGCTCAGCAGGCCCTGTTCACGTGACTCTGCAGGCACTGATCACGTGGCTGATCAAGTCCAGATCACGTGACTGAGCATGCACTGATCACGTGGCTATCATGCACTGATGACGTGACTGCGCATGCACTGATCATGTGCCGGGAGCCGGGAGGCATTCCACTCTGGACAAAGGTCGTGAGGAAGGAGGCTCGGCATACGCAAATGCGGGATCGAGCCTCAGGAGTCCACCCGGATATTCTCCAGCATCTCCCCCCCAAAAAAAACAGAGTCTGCCTACTGTATTGCTTTGTGCTCTCACCTCTGATTTCACTGGGGGCTGTCCCCCACCACCATCTCGCTCTCTCTGTCAAAGAGTTAACTTACAGCTCCAATTCATAAAGTTCCTTGTCATTCTTCCATTTAACTTCCAGCTGAGTCTTCATCTGGAGCGCGGAACCCACCACGCTTACTAATTATGCCTGGGCTGCTAAGACCCACTCGAGAAGGTGTCTAGGGTGAGGCACCTTTCGCTATTCGAGAGGGCGCCTGCGGCCTACGTAAGTGGTGCAAACTTCTTGTCTTGAAGTTTGATTGGTCTTCCGCGTAAACCAAGTTACTCAGTCTCTTTTCTCCACCGAATTTTCCTACTGAGCTCTCCTCATACTATTATTCTTGACATCTCTGATTAGCATATAAATAGTCGCCTAGGCCATCTCTCCTTCGAATACCCTGGATCAGTTGGGGCTGGTCCCCGGCAGGTGGCGACCGAACAGGGACCTCAGGAGGCGATACTCAAAGAGCTGAGCAGACACGAACCACGCAATCAGCAGGCAATAAGCATGGAGCTCAGCAGTGACGAATCATGCTGCTCAACTGGCAATAATCAAGCACGTGACCAGGCAGGAATCACGCAGCTCAGCTGGCAATTGTCAAGCAGATGAGCCGACAGGAATCACGCAGCTCAGATGGCAATTGTCATGTAGATGAGCCGGCAGGAATCACGAAGCTCAGCAGGCCCTGATCACGTGACCCTGAAGGCACTGATCACGTGGCTGATCAAGTACAGATCACGTGACTGAGCATGCACTGATCACGTGGCTATCATGCACTGATGACGTGACTGCGCATGCACTGATGACGTGGCTGATCAGGCACTGATCACATGGCTCATCATGCACTGATCACGTGTTTATCAGGCAATGATCAGTGACTGACAGGCGCTGATCATGGGACTGTGCCCGCACTGATCACGTGGCTATCATGCACTGATCACGTGACTGCGCATGCACTGATGATGTGGCTGTTCGGGCACTGATCACGTGTTTATCAGGCAGTGATCAGGGACTGACAGGCGCTGATCAGGGGACTGTGCACGCACTGATCACGTGGCTATCATGCACTGATCACGTGACTGCGCATGCACTGATGATGTGGCTGTTCCGGCACTGATCACGTGTTTATCAGGCAGTGATCAGGGACTGACAGGCGCTGATCAGGGGACTGTGCACGCACTGATCAGGTGGCTGATCAGGAACTGACCACCTGACTGCGCATGCAGTGATCACATGGCTGGTCGTTCACTGATCACGTGTTTATCGTACGGTGATCACGTGACTGAGAGGCGCTGATCACGTGACTGTGCCGTCAGTGATCACGTGGCTGAGCAGGCACTGATATCGTGACTGAGCATGCACTGATCATGTGCCGGGAGCCGGGGAGGCATTCCACTCTGGACAAAGGTCATGAGGAAGAAGGCTCGGCATACGCAAATGTGGGATCGAGCCTCAGGAGTCCACCCGGATATTCTCCAGCATCTCCCCCCAAAAAAACCGGAGTCTGCCTACTGTATTGCTTTGTGCTCTCACCTCTGATTTCACTGGGGGCTGTCCCCCACCACCATCTCGCTCTCTCTGTCAAAGAGTTAACTTACAGCTCCAATTCATAAAGTTCCTTGTCATTCTTCCATTTAACTTCCAGCTGAGTCTCCATCTGGAGCGCGGAACCCACCATGCTTACTAATTATGCCTGGGCTGCTAAGACCCACTCGAGAAGGTGTCTAGGGTGAGGCACCTTTCGCTATTCGAGAGGGCGCCTGCGGCCTACGTAAGTGGTGCAAACTTCTTGTCTTGAAGTTTGATTGGTCTTCCGCGTAAACCAAGTTACTCAGTCTCTTTTCTCCACCGAATTTTCCTACTGAGCTCTCCTCATACTATTATTCTTGACATCTCTGATTAGCATATAAATAGTCGCCTAGGCCATCTCTCCTTCGAATACCCTGGATCAGTTGGGGCTGGTCCCCGGCAGGTGGCGACCGAACAGGGACCTCAGGAGGCGATACTCAAAGAGCTGAGCAGACACGAACCACGCAATCAGCAGGCAATAAGCATGGAGCTCAGCAGTGACGAATCATGCTGCTCAACTGGCAATAATCAAGCACGTGAACAGGCAGGAATCACGCAGCTCAGCTGGCAATTGTCAAGCAGATGAGCCGACAGGAATCACGCAGCTCAGATGGCAATTGTCATGCAGATGAGCCGGCAGGAATCACGCAGCTCAGCAGGCCCTGATCACGTGACTCTGCAGGCACTGATCACGTGGCTGATCAAGTCCAGATCACGTGACTGAGCATGCACTGATCACGTGGCTATCATGCACTGATGACGTGACTGCGCATGCACTGATGACGTGGCTGATCAGGCACTGATCACATGGCTCATCATGCACTGATCACGTGTTTATCAGGCAATGATCAGTGACTGACAGGCGCTGATCATGGGACTGTGCACGCACTGGTCACGTGGCTATCATGCACTGATCACGTGACTGCGCATGCACTGATGACGTGGCTGTTCCGGCACTGATCACGTGTTTATCAGGCAGTGATCAGTGACTGACAGGCGCTGATCAGGGGACTGTGCACGCACTGATCAGGTGGCTGATCAGGAACTGACCACCTGACCTCCCATGCAGTGATCACGTGGCTGGTCGTTCACTGATCACGTGTTTATCATACGGTGATCACGTGACTGAGAGGCGCTGATCACGTGACTGTGCCGTCAGTGATCACGTGGCTGAGCAGGCACTGATATCATGACTGAGCATGCACTGATCATGTGCCGGGAGCCGGGGAGGCATTCCACTCTGGACAAAGGTCATGAGAAAGGAGGCTCGGCATACGCAAATGCGGGATCGAGCCTCAGGAGTCCACCCGGATATTCTCCAGCATCTCCCCCCCAAAAAAAACAGAGTCTGCCTACTGTATTGCTTTGTGCTCTCACCTCTGATTTCACTGGGGGCTGTCCCCCACCACCATCTCGCTCTCTCTGTCAAAGAGTTAACTTACAGCTCCAATTCATAAAGTTCCTTGTCATTCTTCCATTTAACTTCCAGCTGAGTCTCCATCTGGAGCGCGGAACCCACCACGCTTACTAATTATGCCTGGGCTGCTAAGACCCACTCGAGAAGGTGTCTAGGGTGAGGCACCTTTCGCTATTCGAGAGGGCGCCTGCGGCCTACGTAAGTGGTGCAAACTTCTTGTCTTGAAGTTTGATTGGTCTTCCGCGTAAACCAAGCTACTCAGTCTCTTTTCTCCACCGAATTTTCCTACTGAGCTCTCCTCATACTATTATTCTTGACATCTCTGATTAGCATATAAATAGTCGCCTAGGCCATCTCTCCTTCGAATACCCTGGATCAGTTGGGGCTGGTCCCCGGCAGGTGGCGACCGAACAGGGACCTCAGGAGGCGATACTCAAAGAGCTGAGCAGACACGAACCACGCAATCAGCAGGCAATAAGCATGGAGCTCAGCAGTGACGAATCATGCTGCTCAACTGGCAATAATCAAGCACGTGACCAGGCAGGAATCACGCAGCTCAGCTGGCAATTGTCAAGCAGATGAGCCGACAGGAATCACGCAGCTCAGATGGCAATTGTCATGCAGATGAGCCGGCAGGAATCACGCAGCTCAGCAGGCCCTGATCACGTGACTCTGCAGGCACTGATCACGTGGCTGATCAAGTCCAGATCACGTGACTGAGCATGCACTGATCACGTGGCTATCATGCACTGATGACGTGACTGCGCATGCACTGATGACGTGGCTGATCAGGCACTGATCACATGGCTCATCATGCACTGATCACGTGTTTATCAGGCAATGATCAGTGACTGACAGGCGCTGATCATGGGACTGTGCACGCACTGGTCACGTGGCTATCATGCACTGATCACGTGACTGCGCATGCACTGATGACGTGGCTGTTCGGGCACTGATCACGTGTTTATCAGGCAGTGATCAGTGACTGACAGGCGCTGATCAGGGGACTGTGCACGCACTGATCAGGTGGCTGATCAGGAACTGACCACCTGACCGCGCATGCAGTGATCACGTGGCTGGTCGTTCACTGATCACGTGTTTATCATACGGTGATCACGTGACTGAGAGGCGCTGATCACGTGACTGTGCCGTCAGTGATCACGTGGCTGAGCAGGCACTGATATCGTGACTGAGCATGCACTGATCATGTGCCGGGAGCCGGGGAGGCATTCCACTCTGGACAAAGGTCATGAGGAAGGAGGCTCGGCATACGCAAATGCGGGATCGAGCCTCAGGAGTCCACCCGGATATTCTCGAGCATCTCCCCCAAAAAACCGGAGTCTGCCTACTGTATTGCTTTGTGCTCTCACCTCTGATTTCACTGGGGGCTGTCCCCCACCACCATCTCGCTCTCTCTGTCAAAGAGTTAACTTACAGCTCCAATTCATAAAGTTCCTTGTCATTCTTCCCTTTAACTTCCAGCTGAGTCTCCATCTGGAGCGCGGAACCCACCACGCTTACTAATTATGCCTGGGCTGCTAAGACCCACTCGAGAAGGTGTCTAGGGTGAGGCACCTTTCGCTATTCGAGAGGGCGCCTGCGGCCTACGTAAGTGGTGCAAACTTCTTGTCTTGAAGTTTGATTGGTCTTCCGCGTAAACCAAGCTACTCAGTCTCTTTTCTCCACCGAATTTTCCTACTGAGCTCTCCTCATACTATTATTCTTGACATCTCTTATTAGCATATAAATAGTCGCCTAGGCCATCTCTCCTTCGAATACCCTGGATCAGTTGGGGCTGGTCCCCGGCAGGTGGCGACCGAACAGGGACCTCAGGAGGCGATACTCAAAGAGCTGAGCAGACACGAACCACGCAATCAGCAGGCAATAAGCATGGAGCTCAGCAGTGACGAATCATGCTGCTCAACTGGCAATAATCAAGCACGTGACCAGGCAGGAATCACGCAGCTCAGCTGGCAATTGTCAAGCAGATGAGCGGACAGGAATCACGCAACTCAGATGGCAATTGTCATGCAGATGAGCCGGCAGGAATCACGCAGCTCAGCAGGCCCTGATCACGTGACTCTGCAGGCACTGATCACGTGGCTGATCAAGTCCAGATCACGTGACTGAGCATGCACTGATCACGTGGCTCTCATGCACTGATGACGTGACTGCGCATGCACTGATGACGTGGCTGATCGGGCACTGATCACATGGCTCATCATGCACTGATCACGTGTTTATCAGGCAATGATCAGTGACTGACAGGCGCTGATCATGGGACTGTGCACGCACTGATCACGTGGCTATCATGCACTGATCACGTGACTGCGCATGCACTGATGATGTGGCTGTTCGGGCACTGATCACGTGTTTATCAGGCAGTGATCAGTGACTGAAAGGCGCTGATCAGGGGACTGTGCACGCACTGATCAGGTGGCTGATCAGGAACTGACCACCTGACCTCGCATGCAGTGATCACGTGGCTGGTCGTTCACTGATCACGTGTTTATCATACGGTGATCACGTGACTGAAAGGCGCTGATCACGTGACTGTGCCGTCAGTGATCACGTGGCTGAGCAGGCACTGATATCGTGACTGAGCATGCACTGATCATGTGCCGGGAGCCGGGGAGGCATTCCACTCTGGACAAAGGTCATGAGGAAGGAGGCTCGGCATACGCAAATGCGGGATCGAGCCTCAGGAGTCCACCCGAATATTCTCGAGCATCTCCCCCCAAAAAAACCGGAGTCTGCCTACTGTATTGCTTTGTACTCTCACCTCTGATTTCACTGGGGGCTGTCCCCCACCACCATCTCGCTCTCTCTGTCAAAGAGTTAACTTACAGCTCCAATTCATAAAGTTCCTTGTCATTCTTCCCTTTAACTTCCAGCTGAGTCTCCATCTGGAGCGCGGAACCCACCACGCTTACTAATTATGCCTGGGCTGCTAAGACCCACTCGAGAAGGTGTCTAGGGTGAGGCACCTTTCGCTATTCGAGAGGGCGCCTGCGGCCTACGTAAGTGGTGCAAACTTCTTGTCTTGAAGTTTGATTGGTCTTCCGCGTAAACCAAGCTACTCAGTCTCTTTTCTCCACCGAATTTTCCTACTGAGCTCTCCTCATACTATTATTCTTGACATCTCTGATTAGCATATAAATAGTCGCCTAGGCCATCTCTCCTTCGAATACCCTGGAGCAGTTGGGGCTGGTCCCCGGCAGGTGGCGACCGAACAGGGACCTCAGGAGGCAATACTCAAAGAGCTGAGCAGACACGAACCACGCAATCAGCAGGCAATAAGCATGGAGCTCAGCAGTGACGAATCATGCTGCTCAACTGGCAATAATCAAGCACTTGACCAGGCAGGAATCACGCAGCTCAGCTGGCAATTGTCAAGCAGATGAGCCGACAGGAATCACGCAGCTCAGATGGCAATTGTCATGCAGATGAGCCGGCAGGAATCACGCAGCTCAGCAGGCCCTGATCACGTGACTCTGCAGGCACTGATCACGTGGCTGATCAAGTCCAGATCACGTGACTGAGCATGCACTGATCACGTGGCTATCATGCACTGATCACGTGACTGCGCATGCACTGATGACGTGGCTGATCATGCACTGATCACGTGTTTATCAGGCAGTGATCAGTGACTGACAGGCGCTGATCAGGGGACTGTGCACGCACTGATCAGGTGGCTGATCAGGAACTGACCACCTGACCTCGCATGCAGTGATCACGTGGCTGGTCGTTCACTGATCACGTGTTTATCATACGGTGGTCACGTGACTGAGAGGCGCTGATCACGTGACTGTGCCGTCAGTGATCACGTGGCTGAGCAGGCACTGATATCGTGACTGAGCATGCACTGATCATGTGCCGGTAGCCGGGGAGGCATTCCACTCTGGACAAAGGTCATGAGGAAGGAGGCTCGGCATACGCATTTGCGGGATCGAGCCTCAGGAGTCCACCCGGATATTCTCGAGCATCCCCCCAGAAAACCGGAGTCTGCCTACTGTATTGCTTTGTGCTCTCACCTCTGATTTCACTGGGGGCTGTCCCCCACCACCATCTCGCTCTCTCTGTCAAAGAGGTAACTTACAGCTCCAATTCATAAAGTTCCTTGTCATTCTTCCCTTTAACTTCCAGCTGAGTCTCCATCTGGAGCGCGGAACCCACCACGCTTACTAATTATGCCTGGGCTGCTAAGACCCACTCGAGAAGGTGTCTAGGGTGAGGCACCTTTCGCTATTCGAGAGGGCGCCTGCGGCCTACGTAAGTGGTGAAAACTTCTTGTCTTGAAGTTTGATTGGTCTTCCGCGTAAACCAAGCTACTCAGTCTCTTTTCTCCACCGAATTTTCCTACTGAGCTCTCCTCATACTATTATTCTTGACATCTCTGATTAGCATATAAATAGTCGCCTAGGCCATCTCTCCTTCGAATACCCTGGATCAGTTGGGGCTGGTCCCCGGCAGGTGGCGACCAAACAGGGACCTCAGGAGGCAATACTCAAAGAGCTGAGCAGACACGAACCACGCAATCAGCAGGCAATAAGCATGGAGCTCAGCAGAGACGAATCATGCTGCTCAACTGGCAATAATCAAGCACGTGACCAGGCAGGAATCACGCAGCTCAGCTGGCAATTGTCAAGCAGATGTGCCGACAGGAATCACGCAGCTCAGATGGCAATTGTCATGCAGATGAGCCGGCAGGAATCACGCAGCTCAGCAGGCCCTGATCACGTGACTCTGCAGGCACTGATCACGTGGCTGATCAAGTCCAGATCACGTGACTGAGCATGCACTGATCACGTGGCTATCATGCACTGATGACGTGACTGCGCATGCACTGATGACGTGGCTGATCGGGCACTGATCACATGGCTCATCATGCACTGATCACGTGTTTATCAGGCAATGATCAGTGACTGACAGGCGCTGATCATGGGACTGTGCACGCACTGATCACGTGGCTATCATGCACTGATCACGTGACTGCGCATGCACTGATGACGTGGCTGTTCGGGCACTGATCACGTGTTTATCAGGCAGTGATCAGTGACTGACAGGCGCTGATCAGGGGACTGTGCACGCACTGATCAGGTGGCTGATCAGGAACTGACCACCTGACCGCGCATGCAGTGATCACGTGGCTGGTCGTTCACTGATCACGTCTTTATCATACGGTGATCACGTGACTGAGAGGCGCTGATCACGTGACTGTGCCGTCAGTGATCACGTGGCTGAGCAGGCACTGATATCGTGACTGAGCATGCACTGATCATGTGCCGGGAGCCGGGGAGGTATTCCACTCTGGACAAAGGTCATGAGGAAGGAGGCTCGGCATACGCAAATGCGGGATCGAGCCTCAGGAGTCCACCCGGATATTCTCGAGCATCTCCCCCCAGAAAAACCGGAGTCTGCCTACTGTATTGCTTTGTGCTCTCACCTCTGATTTCACTGGGGGCTGTCCCCCACCACCACCTCGCTCTCTCTGTCAAAGAGGTAACTTACAGCTCCAATTCTTAAAGTTCCTTGTCATTCTTCCCTTTAACTTCCAGCTGAGTCTCCATCTGGAGCGCGGAACCCACCACGCTTACTAATTATGCCTGGGCTGCTAAGACCCACTCGAGAAGGTGTCTAGGGTGAGGCACCTTTCGCTATTCGAGAGGGCGCCTGCGGCCTACGTAAGTGGTGCAAACTTCTTGTCTTGAAGTTTGATTGGTCTTCCGCGTAAACCAAGCTACTCAGTCTCTTTCTCCACCGAATTTTCCTACTGAGCTCTCCTCATACTATCATTCTTGACATCTCTGATTAGCATATAAATAGTCGCCTAGGCCATCTCTCCTTCGAAAACCCTGGATCAGTTGGGGCTGGTCCCCGGCAGGTGGCGACCAAACAGGGACCTCAGGAGGCAATAATCAAAGAGCTGAGCAGACACGAACCACGCAATCAGCAGGCAATAAGCATGGAGCTCAGCAGTGACGAATCATGCTGCTCAACTGGCAATAATCAAGCACGTGACCAGGCAGGAATCACGTAGCTCAGCTGGCAATTGTCAAGGAGATGAGCCGGCAGGAATCACGCAGCTCAGCAGGCCCTGATCACGTGACTCTGCAGGCACTGATCACGTGGCTGATCAAGTCCAGATCACGTGACTGAGCATGCACTGATCACGTGGCTATCATGCACTGATCACGTGACTGCGCATGCACTGATCACGTGGCTGATCATGCACTGATCACATGGCTCATCATGCACTGATCACGTGTTTATCAGGCAATAATCAGTGACTGACAGGCGCTGATCATGGGACTGTGCACGAACTGATCACGTGGCTATCATGCACTGATCACGTGACTGCGCATGCACTGATCACGTGGCTATCATGCACTGATCACGTGGCTGATCATGCAATGATCACGTAGCTACCATGTACTGATCACGTGACTGATCATGCACTGATCACGTGGCTGATCATGCACTGATCACGTGGCTGATCATGCACTGATCACGTGACTGATCATGCACTGATCACGTGACTGATCATGCACTGATCACGTGGCTATCATGCACTGATCACGTGGCTGATCATGCACTGATCACGCAGCTACCATGCACTGATCACGTGACTGATCATGCACTGATCATGTGGCTGATCATGCACTGATCACGTGACTGATCATGCACTGATCACGTGGCTATCATGCACTGATCACGTGGCTGATCATGCACTGATCACGCAGCTACCATGTACTGGTCACGTGACTGATCATGCACTGATCATGTAATTGATCATGCACTGATCACGTGGCTATCATGCACTGATCACGTGGCTGATCATGCACTGATCACGTGCCTGGTCATGCACTGATCACATGACTGATCATGCACTGATCACGTGACTGATCATGCACTGATCACGTGGCTATCATGCACTGATCACTTGGCTGATCATGCACTGATCACGCAGCTACCATGTACTGGTCACGTGACTGATCATGCACTGATCACGTAATTGATCATGCACTGATCACATGGCTGGTCATGCACTGATCACGTGCCTGGTCATGCACTGATCACATGACTGATCATGCACTGATCACGTCACTGATCATGCACTGATCACGTGGCTATCATGCACTACTCACGTGGCTGATCATGCAATGATCATGTAGCTACCATGTACTGGTCACGTGACTGATCATACACCCATCAGGTGACTGATCATGCACTGATCACGTGGCTATCATGCACTGATCACGTGGCTGATCATGCACTGATCACGTGCCTGGTCATGCACTGATCACGTGACTGATCATGCACTGATCACGTAGCAATCATGCACTGATCACGTGGCTGATCATGCACTGATCACGTGGCTATCATGCACTGATCACGTGGCTATCATGCACTGATCACGTGGCTGATCATGCACTGATACCATGACTGAGCATGGACTGATCACATGACTATCATGTAGTGATCACGTGACTTAATGGGGCTGATCATGTGACTGATCATGCGCTGATCATGTTTGCTATCATACACTGATCATGTGCCTCTGGAGGCAATAAACAAAGAGCTGAGTAGGCATGAATCAAACAGTCAGCAGGCAATAATCATGGAACTCAGCTGTGAGGAATCATGCTGCTCAGCTGGCAATAATCAAGCAGCTGAGCAGGCAGGAATTACACAGCACAGCTGGCAATTGTCAAGCAGATGACAGGCAGGAATCATGCAGCTCAGCTGGCAATTGTCAAGCAGATGAGCAGACAGTAATCACGCAGCTCAGCAGGCCCTGATCACGTGACTGAGCATGCACTGTTCACGTGGCTGATCATACACTGATCACGTGATTGATCATGCACTGATCACTTGGATATCATGCACTGATCACGTGGCTGATCATACACTGTTCACGTGTCTGACCATGCACTGATCACGTGGCTGATCATGCACTGATCACGTGATTGATCATGCACTGATCACGTGGCTGATCATGCACTGATCACGCAGCTACCATGTACTGGTCACATGACTGATCATGCACTGATCACGTAATTGATCATGCACTGATCACCTGGCTTATCATGCATTGATCATGTGACTGATCATGTGCTGATCATGTTTGGTGTCACACACTGATCATGTGCATCTGGAGGCAATGAACAAAGAGCTGAGTAGGCAGGAATCAGTCAGCAGGCTATAATCATGGAACTCAGCTCTGAGAAATCATGCTGCTCAGCTGGCAATAATCAAGTAGATGAGCAGGCAGGAATTATGCAGCACAGGTGGCAATTGTCAAGGAGATGACAGGCAGGAATCGTACAGCTCAGCTGGCAATTGTCAAGCAGATGAGCAGACAGTAATCACGCAGCTCAGCAGGCCCTGATCACGTGACTGAGCATGCACTGTTCACGTGGCTGATCACACACCTATCACGTGACTGATCATGCACTGATCACGTGGCTATCATGCACTGATCACGTGATTGCGCATGCACTGATCACGTAATTGTATGCACTGATCACGTGGCTATCATGCACTGATCACGTGACTGATCATGCACTGATCACGTAGCTATCATGCACTGATCACGTGGCTGATCATGCACTGATCACGGGACTGATCATGCACTGATCACGGCGCTATCATGCATTGACTACATGACTCCACATGCACTGATCACGTGGATGATCATGCACTGATCACGTGACTATCATGCACTGATCACGTGGCTATCATGCACTGATCACGTGGATATCATGCACTGATCACGTGGCTGATCACACACGTATCACATGACTGATCATGCACTGATCACGTGGCTATCATGCACTGATCACGTGGCTGATCATGCACTGATCACGTAGCTACCATGTACTGGTCACGTGACTGATCATGCACTGATCACGTAATTGATCATGCACTGATCATGTGGCTGATCATGCACTGATCACGTGACTGATCATGCACTGATCACGTGACTGATCATGCACTGATCACGTGGCTATCATGCACTGCTCATGTGGCTGATCATGCAATGATCACGCAGCTACCATGTACTGGTCACGTGACTGATCATGCACTGATCATGTGGCTGATCATGCACTGATCACGTGACTGATCATGCACTGATCACGTGACTGATCATGCACTGATCACGTGGCTATCATGCACTGATCACGTGGCTGATCATGCACTGATCACGCAGCTACCATGTACTGGTCACGTGACTGATCATGCACTGATCATGTAATTGATCATGCACTGATCACGTGGCTATCATGCACTGATCACGTGGCTGATCATACACTGATCACGTGCCTGGTCATGCACTGATCACATGACTGATCATGCACTGATCACGTCACTGATCATGCACTGATCACGTGGCTATCATGCACTACTCACGTGGCTGATCATGCAATGATCATGTAGCTCCCATGTACTGGTCACGTGACTGATCATACACCCATCAGGTGACTGATCATGCACTGATCACGTGGCTATCATGCACTGATCATGTGGCTGATCATACACTGATCACCTGCCTGGTCATGCACTGATCACGTGACTAATCATGCACTGATCACGTAGCAATCATGCACTGATCACCTGGCTGATCATGCACTGATCACGTGGCTATCATGCACTGATCACGTGGCTATCATGCACTGATCACGTGGCTGATCATGCACTGATACCATGACTGAGCATGGACTGATCACATGACTATCATGTAGTGATCACGTGACTTAATGGGGCTGATCATGTGACTGATCATGCGCTGATCATGTTTGCTATCATACACTGATCATGTGCCTCTGGAGGCAATAAACAAAGAGCTGAGTAGGCATGAATCAAACAGTCAGCAGGCAATAATCATGGAACTCAGCTGTGAGGAATCATGCTGCTCAGCTGGCAATAATCAAGCAGCTGAGCAGGCAGGAATTACACAGCACAGCTGGCAATTGTCAAGCAGATGACAGGCAGGAATCATGCAGCTCAGCTGGCAATTGTCAAGCAGATGAGCAGACAGTAATCACGCAGCTCAGCAGGCCCTGATCACGTGACTGAGCATGCACTGTTCACGTGGCTGATCATACACTGATCACGTGATTGATCATGCACTGATCACTTGGATATCATGCACTGATCACGTGGCTGATCATACACTGTTCACGTGTCTGACCATGCACTGATCACGTGGCTGATCATGCACTGATCACGTGATTGATCATGCACTGATCACGTGGCTGATCATGCACTGATCACGCAGCTACCATGCACTGGTCACATGACTGATCATGCACTGATCACGTAATTGATCATGCACTGATCACCTGGCTTATCATGCATTGATCATGTGACTGATCATGTGCTGATCATGTTTGGTGTCACACACTGATCATGTGCATCTGGAGGCAATGAACAAAGAGCTGAGTAGGCAGGAATCAGTCAGCAGGCTATAATCATGGAACTCAGCTCTGAGAAATCATGCTGCTCAGCTGGCAATAATCAAGTAGATGAGCAGGCAGGAATTATGCAGCACAGGTGGCAATAGTCAAGGAGATGACAGGCAGGAATCGTACAGCTCAGCTGGCAATTGTCAAGCAGATGAGCAGACAGTAATCACGCAGCTCAGCAGGCCCTGATCACGTGACTGAGCATGCACTGTTCACGTGGCTGATCACACACCTATCACGTGAATGATCATGCACTGATCACGTGGCTCTCATGCACTGATCACGTGATTGATCATGCACTGATCACGTAATTGTATGCACTGATCACGTGGCTATCATGCACTGATCACGTGACTGATCATGCACTGATCACGTAGCTATCATGCACTGATCACGTGGCTGATCATGCACTGATCACGGGACTGATCATGCACTGATCACGGCTATCATGCATTGACTACATGACTCCACATGCACTGATCACGTGGATGATCATGCACTGATCACGTGACTATCATGCACTGATCACGTGGCTATCATGCACTGATCACGTGGATATCATGCACTGATCACGTGGCTGATCACACACGTATCACATGACTGATCATGCACTGATCACGTGGCTATCATGCACTGATCACGTGGCTGATCATGCACTGATCACGTAGCTACCATGTACTGGTCACGTGACTGATCATGCACTGATCACGTAATTGATCATGCACTGATCACGTGGCTGATCATGCACTGATCACGTGACTGATCATGCACTGATCACGTGACTGATCATGCACTGATCACGTGGCTATCATGCACTGCTCATGTGGCTGATCATGCAATGATCACGCAGCTACCATGTACTGGTCACGTGACTGATCATGCACTGATCATGTGGCTGATCATGCACTGATCACGTGACTGATCATGCACTGATCACGTGACTGATCATGCACTGATCACGTGGCTATCATGCACTGATCACGTGGCTGATCATACACTGATCACGCAGCTACCATGTACTGGTCACGTGACTGATCATGCACTGATCATGTAATTGATCATGCACTGATCACGTGGCTATCATGCACTGATCACATGGCTGGTCATACACTGATCACGTGCCTGGTCATGCACTGATCACATGACTGATCATGCACTGATCACGTCACTGATCATGCACTGATCACGTGGCTATCATGCACTACTCACGTGGCTGATCATGCAATGATCATGTAGCTACCATGTACTGGTCACGTGACTGATCATACACCCATCAGGTGACTGATCATGCACTGATCACGTGGCTATCATGCACTGATCATGTGGCTGATCATACACTGATCACCTGCCTGGTCATGCACAGATCACGTGACTAATCATGCACTGATCACGTAGCAATCATGCACTGATCACCTGGCTGATCATGCACTGATCACGTGGCTATCATGCACTGATCACGTGGCTATCATGCACTGATCACGTGTCTGATCATGCACTGATACCATGACTGAGCATGGACTGATCACATGACTATCATGTAGTGATCACGTGACTTAATGGGGCTGATCATGTGACTGATCATGCGCTGATCATGTTTGCTATCATACACTGATCATGTGCCTCTGGAGGCAATAAACAAAGAGCTGAGTAGGCATGAATCAAACAGTCAGCAGGCAATAATCATGGAACTCAGCTGTGAGGAATCATGCTGCTCAGCTGGCAATAATCAAGCAGCTGAGCAGGCAGGAATTACACAGCACAGCTGGCAATTGTCAAGCAGATGACAGGCAGGAATCATGCAGCTCAGCTGGCAATTGTCAAGCAGATGAGCAGACAGTAATCACGCAGCTCAGCAGGCCCTGATCACGTGACTGAGCATGCACTGTTCACGTGGCTGATCATACACTGATCACGTGATTGATCATGCACTGATCACTTGGATATCATGCACTGATCACGTGGCTGATCATACACTGTTCACGTGTCTGACCATGCACTGATCACGTGGCTGATCATGCACTGATCACGTGATTGATCATGCACTGATCACGTGGCTGATCATGCACTGATCACGCAGCTACCATGCACTGGTCACATGACTGATCATGCACTGATCACGTAATTGATCATGCACTGATCACCTGGCTTATCATGCATTGATCATGTGACTGATCATGTGCTGATCATGTTTGGTGTCACACACTGATCATGTGCATCTGGAGGCAATGAACAAAGAGCTGAGTAGGCAGGAATCAGTCAGCAGGCTATAATCATGGAACTCAGCTCTGAGAAATCATGCTGCTCAGCTGGAAATAATCAAGTAGATGAGCAGGCAGGAATTATGCAGCACAGGTGGCAATAGTCAAGGAGATGACAGGCAGGAATCGTACAGCTCAGCTGGCAATTGTCAAGCAGATGAGCAGACAGTAATCACGCAGCTCAGCAGGCCCTGATCACGTGACTGAGCATGCACTGTTCACGTCGCTGATCACACACCTATCATGTGAATGATCATGCACTGATCACGTGGCTCTCATGCACTGATCACGTGATTGCGCATGCACTGATCACGTAATTGTATGCACTGATCACGTGGCTATCATGCACTGATCATGTGACTGATCATGCACTGATCACGTAGCTATCATGCACTGATCACTTGGCTGATCATACACTCATCACGGGACTGATCATGCACTGATCACGGCGCTATCATGCATTGACTACATGACTCCACATGCACTGATCACGTGGATGATCATGCACTGATCACGTGACTATCATGCACTGATCACGTGGCTATCATGCACTGATCAGGTGGATATCATGCACTGATCACGTGGCTGATCACACACGTATCACATGACTGATCATGCACTGATCACGTGGCTATCATGCACTGATCACGTGGCTGATCATGCAATGATCACGTAGCTACCATGTACTGGTCACGTGACTGATCATGCACTGATCACGTAATTGATCATGCACTGATCATGTGGCTGATCATGCACTGATCACGTGACTGATCATGCACTGATCACGTGACTGATCATGCACTGATCACGTGGCTATCATGCACTGCTCATGTGGCTGATCATGCAATGATCACGCAGCTACCATGTACTGGTCACGTGACTGATCATGCACTGATCATGTGGCTGATCATGCACTGATCACGTGACTGATCATGCACTGATCACGTGACTGATCATGCACTGATCACGTGGCTATCATGCACTGATCACGTGGCTGATCATGCACTGATCACGCAGCTACCATGTACTGGTCACGTGACTGATCATGCACTGATCATGTAATTGATCATGCACTGATCACGTGGCTATCATGCACTGATCACATGGCTGATCATACACTGATCACGTGCCTGGTCATGCACTGATCACATGACTGATCATGCACTGATCACGTCACTGATCATGCACTGATCACGTGGCTATCATGCACTACTCACGTGGCTGATCATGCAATGATCATGTAGCTACCATGTACTGGTCACGTGACTGATCATACACCCATCAGGTGACTGATCATGCACTGATCACGTGGCTATCATGCACTGATCATGTGGCTGATCATACACTGATCACCTGCCTGGTCATGCACTGATCACGTGACTAATCATGAACTGATCACGTAGCAATCATGCACTGATCACCTGGCTGATCATGCACTGATCACGTGGCTATCATGCACTGATCACGTGGCTATCATGCACTGATCACGTGGCTGATCATGCACTGATACCATGACTGAGCATGGACTGATCACATGACTATCATGTAGTGATCACGTGACTTAATGGGGCTGATCATGTGACTGATCATGCGCTGATCATGTTTGCTATCATACACTGATCATGTGCCTCTGGAGGCAATAAACAAAGAGCTGAGTAGGCATGAATCAAACAGTCAGCAGGCAATAATCATGGAACTCAGCTGTGAGGAATCATGCTGCTCAGCTGGCAATAATCAAGCAGCTGAGCAGGCAGGAATTACACAGCACAGCTGGCAATTGTCAAGCAGATGACAGGCAGGAATCATGCAGCTCAGCTGGCAATTGTCAAGCAGATGAGCAGACAGTAATCACGCAGCTCAGCAGGCCCTGATCACGTGACTGAGCATGCACTGTTCACGTGGCTGATCATACACTGATCACGTGATTGATCATGCACTGATCACTTGGATATCATGCACTGATCACGTGGCTGATCATACACTGTTCACGTGTCTGACCATGCACTGATCACGTGGCTGATCATGCACTGATCACGTGATTGATCATGCACTGATCACGTGGCTGATCATGCACTGATCACGCAGCTACCATGCACTGGTCACATGACTGATCATGCACTGATCACGTAATTGATCATGCACTGATCACCTGGCTTATCATGCATTGATCATGTGACTGATCATGTGCTGATCATGTTTGGTGTCACACACTGATCATGTGCATCTGGAGGCAATGAACAAAGAGCTGAGTAGGCAGGAATCAGTCAGCAGGCTATAATCATGGAACTCAGCTCTGAGAAATCATGCTGCTCAGCTGGAAATAATCAAGTAGATGAGCAGGCAGGAATTATGCAGCACAGGTGGCAATAGTCAAGGAGATGACAGGCAGGAATCGTACAGCTCAGCTGGCAATTGTCAAGCAGATGAGCAGACAGTAATCACGCAGCTCAGCAGGCCCTGATCACGTGACTGAGCATGCACTGTTCACGTCGCTGATCACACACCTATCATGTGAATGATCATGCACTGATCACGTGGCTCTCATGCACTGATCACGTGATTGCGCATGCACTGATCACGTAATTGTATGCACTGCTCACGTGGCTATCATGCACTGATCATGTGACTGATCATGCACTGATCACGTAGCTATCATGCACTGGTCACGTGGCTGATCATGCACTGATCACGGGACTGATCATGCACTGATCACGGCGCTATCATGCATTGACTACATGACTCCACATGCACTGATCACGTGGATGATCATGCACTGATCACGTGACTATCATGCACTGATCACGTGGCTATCATGCACTGATCACGTGGATATAATGCACTGATCACGTGGCTGATCACACACGTATCACATGACTGATCATGGACTGTTCACGTGGCTATCATGCACTGATCACGTGGCTGATCAGGCAATTATCACGTAGCTACCATGTACTGGTCACGTGACTGATCATGCACTGATCACGTAATTGGTCATGCACTGATCATGTGGCTGATCATGCACTGATCACGTGACTGATCATGCACTGATCACGTGACTGATCATGCACTGATCACGTGGCTATCATGCACTGATCACGTGGCTGATCATGCAATGATCACGCAGCTACCATGTACTGGTCACGTGACTGATCATGCACTGATCATGTGGCTGATCATGCACTGATCACGTGACTGATCATGCACTGATCACGTGACTGATCATGCACTGATCACGTGGCTATCATGCACTGATCACGTGGCTGGTCATACACTGATCACGCAGCTACCATGTACTGGTCACGTGACTGATCATGCACTGATCATGTAATTGATCATGCACTGATCACGTGGCTATCATGCACTGATCACGTGGCTGGTCATACACTGATCACGTGCCTGGTCATGCACAGATTACATGACTGATCATGCACTGATCACGTCACTGATCATGCACTGATCACGTGGCTATCATGCACTACTCACGTGGCTGATCATGCAATGATCATGTAGCTACCATGTACTGGTCACGTGACTGATCATACACCCATCAGGTGACTGATCATGCACTGATCACGTGGCTATCATGCACTGATCATGTGGCTGATCATACACTGATCACCTGCCTGGTCATGCACAGATCACGTGACTAATCATGAACTGATCACGTAGCAATCATTCACTGATCACCTGGCTGATCATGCACTGATCACGTGGCTATCATGCAATGATCACGTGGCTATCATGCACTGATCACGTGTCTGATCATGCACTGATACCATGACTGAGCATGGACTGATCACATGACTATCATGTAGTGATCACGTGACTTAATGGGGCTGATCATGTGACTGATCATGCGCTGATCATGTTTGCTATCATACACTGATCATGTGCCTCTGGAGGCAATAAACAAAGAGCTGAGTAGGCATGAATCAAACAGTCAGCAGGCAATAATCATGGAACTCAGCTGTGAGGAATCATGCTGCTCAGCTGGCAATAATCAAGCAGCTGAGCAGGCAGGAATTACACAGCACAGCTGGCAATTGTCAAGCAGATGACAGGCAGGAATCATGCAGCTCAGCTGGCAATTGTCAAGCAGATGAGCAGACAGTAATCACGCAGCTCAGCAGGCCCTGATCACGTGACTGAGCATGCACTGTTCACGTGGCTGATCATACACTGATCACGTGATTGATCATGCACTGATCACTTGGATATCATGCACTGATCACGTGGCTGATCATACACTGTTCACGTGTCTGACCATGCACTGATCACGTGGCTGATCATGCACTGATCACGTGATTGATCATGCACTGATCACGTGGCTGATCATGCACTGATCACGCAGCTACCATGCACTGGTCACATGACTGATCATGCACTGATCACGTAATTGATCATGCACTGATCACCTGGCTTATCATGCATTGATCATGTGACTGATCATGTGCTGATCATGTTTGGTGTCACACACTGATCATGTGCATCTGGAGGCAATGAACAAAGAGCTGAGTAGGCAGGAATCAGTCAGCAGGCTATAATCATGGAACTCAGCTCTGAGAAATCATGCTGCTCAGCTGGAAATAATCAAGTAGATGAGCAGGCAGGAATTATGCAGCACAGGTGGCAATAGTCAAGGAGATGACAGGCAGGAATCGTACAGCTCAGCTGGCAATTGTCAAGCAGATGAGCAGACAGTAATCACGCAGCTCAGCAGGCCCTGATCACGTGACTGAGCATGCACTGTTCACGTCGCTGATCACACACCTATCATGTGAATGATCATGCACTGATCACGTGGCTCTCATGCACTGATCACGTGATTGCGCATGCACTGATCACGTAATTGTATGCACTGATCACGTGGCTATCATGCACTGATCATGTGACTGATCATGCACTGATCACGTAGCTATCATGCACTGATCACTTGGCTGATCATACACTCATCACGGGACTGATCATGCACTGATCACGGCGCTATCATGCATTGACTACATGACTCCACATGCACTGATCACGTGGATGATCATGCACTGATCACGTGACTATCATGCACTGATCACGTGGCTATCATGCACTGATCAGGTGGATATCATGCACTGATCACGTGGCTGATCACACACGTATCACATGACTGATCATGCACTGATCACGTGGCTATCATGCACTGATCACGTGGCTGATCATGCAATGATCACGTAGCTACCATGTACTGGTCACGTGACTGATCATGCACTGATCACGTAATTGATCATGCACTGATCATGTGGCTGATCATGCACTGATCACGTGACTGATCATGCACTGATCACGTGACTGATCATGCACTGATCACGTGGCTATCATGCACTGCTCATGTGGCTGATCATGCAATGATCACGCAGCTACCATGTACTGGTCACGTGACTGATCATGCACTGATCATGTGGCTGATCATGCACTGATCACGTGACTGATCATGCACTGATCACGTGACTGATCATGCACTGATCACGTGGCTATCATGCACTGATCACTTGGCTGGTCATGCACTGATCACGCAGCTACCATGTACTGGTCACGTGACTGATCATGCACTGATCATGTAATTGATCATGCACTGATCACGTGGCTATCATGCACTGATCACATGGCTGGTCATACACTGATCACGTGCCTGGTCATGCACTGATTACTTGACTGATCATGCACTGATCACGTCACTGATCATGCACTGATCACGTGGCTATCATGCACTACTCACGTGGCTGATCATGCAATGATCATGTAGCTCCCATGTACCGGTCACGTGACTGATCATACACCCATCAGGTGACTGATCATGCACTGATCACGTGGCTATCATGCACTGATCATGTGGCTGATCATACACTGATCACCTGCCTGGTCATGCACAGATCACGTGACTAATCATGAACTGATCACGTAGCAATCATTCACTGATCACCTGGCTGATCATGCACTGATCACGTGGCTATCATGCACTGATCACGTGGCTATCATGCACTGATCACGTGGCTGATCATGCACTGATACCATGACTGAGCATGGACTGATCACATGACTATCATGTAGTGATCACGTGACTTAATGGGGCTGATCATGTGACTGATCATGCGCTGATCATGTTTGCTATCATACACTGATCATGTGCCTCTGGAGGCAATAAACAAAGAGCTGAGTAGGCATGAATCAAACAGTCAGCAGGCAATAATCATGGAACTCAGCTGTGAGGAATCATGCTGCTCAGCTGGCAATAATCAAGCAGCTGAGCAGGCAGGAATTACACAGCACAGCTGGCAATTGTCAAGCAGATGACAGGCAGGAATCATGCAGCTCAGCTGGCAATTGTCAAGCAGATGAGCAGACAGTAATCACGCAGCTCAGCAGGCCCTGATCACGTGACTGAGCATGCACTGTTCACGTGGCTGATCATACACTGATCACGTGATTGATCATGCACTGATCACTTGGATATCATGCACTGATCACGTGGCTGATCATACACTGTTCACGTGTCTGACCATGCACTGATCACGTGGCTGATCATGCACTGATCACGTGATTGATCATGCACTGATCACGTGGCTGATCATGCACTGATCACGCAGCTACCATGCACTGGTCACATGACTGATCATGCACTGATCACGTAATTGATCATGCACTGATCACCTGGCTTATCATGCATTGATCATGTGACTGATCATGTGCTGATCATGTTTGGTGTCACACACTGATCATGTGCATCTGGAGGCAATGAACAAAGAGCTGAGTAGGCAGGAATCAGTCAGCAGGCTATAATCATGGAACTCAGCTCTGAGAAATCATGCTGCTCAGCTGGAAATAATCAAGTAGATGAGCAGGCAGGAATTATGCAGCACAGGTGGCAATAGTCAAGGAGATGACAGGCAGGAATCGTACAGCTCAGCTGGCAATTGTCAAGCAGATGAGCAGACAGTAATCACGCAGCTCAGCAGGCCCTGATCACGTGACTGAGCATGCACTGTTCACGTGGCTGATCACACACCTATCACGTGAATGATCATGCACTGATCACGTGGCTCTCATGCACTGATCACGTGATTGATCATGCACTGATCACGTAATTGTATGCACTGATCACGTGGCTATCATGCACTGATCACGTGACTGATCATGCACTGATCACGTGGCTATCATGCACTGATCACGTGGCTGATCATGCACTGATCACGCAGCTATCATGCACTGGTCACGTGACTGATCATGCACTGATCACGTGGCTGATCATGCACTGATCACGTGACTGATCATGCACTGATCACGTGACTGATCATGCACTGATCACGTGGCTATCATGCACTGATCACGTGGCTGATCATGCACTGATCACGCAGCTATCATGCACTGGTCACGTGACTGATCATGCACTGATCACGTGACTGATCATGCACTGATCACGTGGCTATCATGCACTGATCACGTGGCTGATCATGCACTGATCACGTGGCTGATCATGCACTGATCACGTGACTGATCATGCACTGATCACGTGACTGATCATGCACTGATCACGTGGCTATCATGCACTGATCACGTGGCTGATCATGCAATGATCACGTAGCTACCATGTACTGGTCACGTGACTGATCATGCACCCATCACGTGACTGATCATGCACTGATCACGTGGCTATCATGCACTGATCACGTGACTGATCATGCACTGATCACGTAATTGTCATGCACTGATCACGTGGCTATCATGCACTGATCACGTGACTGATCATGCACTGATCACGTGGCTATCATGCACTGATCACGTGGCTGATCATGCACTGATCACGGGACTGATCATGCACTGATCACGGGCTATCATGCATTGACTACATGACTCACATGCACTGATCACGTGGCTGATCATGCACTGATCACGTGACTATCATGCACTGATCACGTGGCTATCATGCACTGATCACGTGGCTATCATGCACTGATCACGTGGCTGATCACACACTATCACATGACTGATCATGCACTGATCACGTGGCTATCATGCACTGATCACGTGGCTGATCATGCACTGATCACGTAGCTACCATGCACTGATCACGTGACTGATCATGCACTGATCACGTAATTGATCATGCACTGATCACGTGGCTGATCATGCACTGATCACGTGACTGATCATGCACTGATCACGTGACTGATCATGCACTGATCACGTGGCTATCATGCACTGATCACGTGGCTGATCATGCAATGATCACGCAGCTACCATGCACTGATCACGTGACTGATCATGCACTGATCACGTGGCTGATCATGCACTGATCACGTGACTGATCATGCACTGATCACGTGACTGATCATGCACTGATCACGTGGCTATCATGCACTGATCACGTGGCTGATCATGCACTGATCACGCAGCTACCATGCACTGATCACGTGACTGATCATGCACTGATCACGTAATTGATCATGCACTGATCACGTGGCTATCATGCACTGATCACGTGGCTGATCATGCACTGATCACGTGCCTGATCATGCACTGATCACATGACTGATCATGCACTGATCACGTGACTGATCATGCACTGATCACGTGGCTATCATGCACTACTCACGTGGCTGATCATGCAATGATCATGTAGCTACCATGTACTGGTCACGTGACTGATCATGCACCCATCACGTGACTGATCATGCACTGATCACGTGGCTATCATGCACTGATCACGTGGCTGATCATGCACTGATCACGTGCCTGATCATGCACTGATCACGTGACTAATCATGCACTGATCACGTAGCAATCATGCACTGATCACGTGGCTGATCATGCACTGATCACGTGGCTATCATGCACTGATCACGTGGCTATCATGCACTGATCACGTGGCTGATCATGCACTGATACCATGACTGAGCATGGACTGATCACATGACTATCATGTAGTGATCACGTGACTTAATGGCGCTGATCATGTGACTGATCATGCGCTGATCATGTTTGCTATCATACACTGATCATGTGCCTCTGGAGGCAATAAACAAAGAGCTGAGTAGGCATGAATCAAACAGTCAGCAGGCAATAATCATGGAACTCAGCTGTGAGGAATCATGCTGCTCAGCTGGCAATAATCAAGCAGCTGAGCAGGCAGGAATTACACAGCACAGCTGGCAATTGTCAAGCAGATGACAGGCAGGAATCATGCAGCTCAGCTGGCAATTGTCAAGCAGATGAGCAGACAGTAATCACGCAGCTCAGCAGGCCCTGATCACGTGACTGAGCATGCACTGTTCACGTGGCTGATCATACACTGATCACGTGATTGATCATGCACTGATCACTTGGATATCATGCACTGATCACGTGGCTGATCATACACTGTTCACGTGTCTGACCATGCACTGATCACGTGGCTGATCATGCACTGATCACGTGACTGATCATGCACTGATCACGTGGCTGATCATGCACTGATCACGCAGCTACCATGCACTGGTCACATGACTGATCATGCACTGATCACGTAATTGATCATGCACTGATCACGTGGCTTATCATGCACTGATCATGTGACTGATCATGTGCTGATCATGTTTGGTGTCACACACTGATCATGTGCATCTGGAGGCAATGAACAAAGAGCTGAGTAGGCAGGAATCAGTCAGCAGGCTATAATCATGGAACTCAGCTCTGAGAAATCATGCTGCTCAGCTGGCAATAATCAAGTAGATGAGCAGGCAGGAATTATGCAGCACAGGTGGCAATTGTCAAGGAGATGACAGGCAGGAATCGTACAGCTCAGCTGGCAATTGTCAAGCAGATGAGCAGACAGTAATCACGCAGCTCAGCAGGCCCTGATCACGTGACTGAGCATGCACTGTTCACGTGGCTGATCACACACTGATCATGTGACTGATCATGCACTGATCACGTGGCTATCATGCACTGATCACGTGATTGATCATGCACTGATCACGTAATTGTCATGCACTGATCACGTGGCTATCATGCACTGATCACGTGACTGATCATGCACTGATCACGTAGCTATCATGCACTGATCACGTGGCTGATCATGCACTGATCACGGGACTGATCATGCACTGATCACGGCGCTATCATGCATTGACTACATGACTCACATGCACTGATCACGTGGCTGATCATGCACTGATCACGTGACTGATCATGCACTGATCACGTGGCTATCATGCACTGATCACGTGGATATCATGCACTGATCACGTGGCTGATCATGCACGTATCACATGACTGATCATGCACTGATCACGTGGCTATCATGCACTGATCACGTGGCTGATCATGCACTGATCACGTAGCTACCATGTACTGGTCACGTGACTGATCATGCACTGATCACGTAATTGATCATGCACTGATCACGTGGCTGATCATGCACTGATCACGTGACTGATCATGCACTGATCACGTGACTGATCATGCACTGATCACGTGGCTATCATGCACTGCTCATGTGGCTGATCATGCAATGATCACGCAGCTACCATGTACTGATCACGTGACTGATCATGCACTGATCACGTGGCTGATCATGCACTGATCACGTGACTGATCATGCACTGATCACGTGGCTATCATGCACTGATCACGTGGCTGATCATGCACTGATCACGCAGCTACCATGCACTGATCACGTGACTGATCATGCACTGATCACGTGACTGATCATGCACTGATCACGTGGCTATCATGCACTGATCACGTGGCTGATCATACACTGATCACGTGCCTGATCATGCACTGATCACATGACTGATCATGCACTGATCACGTGACTGATCATGCACTGATCACGTGGCTATCATGCACTATCACGTGGCTGATCATGCACTGATCACGTAGCTACCATGCACTGATCACGTGACTGATCATACACCGATCACGTGACTGATCATGCACTGATCACGTGGCTATCATGCACTGATCACGTGGCTGATCATGCAATGATCACGTAGCTACCATGCACTGGTCACGTGACTGATCATGCACTGATCACGTAATTGATCATGCACTGATCACGTGGCTGATCATGCACTGATCACGTGACTGATCATGCACTGATCACGTGACTGATCATGCACTGATCACGTGGCTATCATGCACTGATCACGTGGCTGATCATGCAATGATCACGCAGCTACCATGCACTGGTCACGTGACTGATCATGCACTGATCACGTGGCTGATCATGCACTGATCACGTGACTGATCATGCACTGATCACGTGACTGATCATGCACTGATCACGTGGCTATCATGCACTGATCACGTGGCTGATCATGCACTGATCACGCAGCTACCATGTACTGGTCACGTGACTGATCATGCACTGATCATGTAATTGATCATGCACTGATCACGTGGCTATCATGCACTGATCACGTGGCTGATCATACACTGATCACGTGCCTGGTCATGCACTGATCACATGACTGATCATGCACTGATCACGTCACTGATCATGCACTGATCACGTGGCTATCATGCACTACTCACGTGGCTGATCATGCAATGATCATGTAGCTACCATGTACTGGTCACGTGACTGATCATACACCCATCAGGTGACTGATCATGCACTGATCACGTGGCTATCATGCACTGATCACGTGGCTGATCATACACTGATCACCTGCCTGGTCATGCACTGATCACGTGACTAATCATGCACTGATCACGTAGCAATCATGCACTGATCACCTGGCTGATCATGCACTGATCACGTGGCTATCATGCACTGATCACGTGGCTATCATGCACTGATCACGTGTCTGATCATGCACTGATACCATGACTGAGCATGGACTGATCACATGACTATCATGTAGTGATCACGTGACTTAATGGGGCTGATCATGTGACTGATCATGCGCTGATCATGTTTGCTATCATACACTGATCATGTGCCTCTGGAGGCAATAAACAAAGAGCTGAGTAGGCATGAATCAAACAGTCAGCAGGCAATAATCATGGAACTCAGCTGTGAGGAATCATGCTGCTCAGCTGGCAATAATCAAGCAGCTGAGCAGGCAGGAATTACACAGCACAGCTGGCAATTGTCAAGCAGATGACAGGCAGGAATCATGCAGCTCAGCTGGCAATTGTCAAGCAGATGAGCAGACAGTAATCACGCAGCTCAGCAGGCCCTGATCACGTGACTGAGCATGCACTGTTCACGTGGCTGATCATACACTGATCACGTGATTGATCATGCACTGATCACTTGGATATCATGCACTGATCACGTGGCTGATCATACACTGTTCACGTGTCTGACCATGCACTGATCACGTGGCTGATCATGCACTGATCACGTGATTGATCATGCACTGATCACGTGGCTGATCATGCACTGATCACGCAGCTACCATGCACTGGTCACATGACTGATCATGCACTGATCACGTAATTGATCATGCACTGATCACCTGGCTTATCATGCATTGATCATGTGACTGATCATGTGCTGATCATGTTTGGTGTCACACACTGATCATGTGCATCTGGAGGCAATGAACAAAGAGCTGAGTAGGCAGGAATCAGTCAGCAGGCTATAATCATGGAACTCAGCTCTGAGAAATCATGCTGCTCAGCTGGAAATAATCAAGTAGATGAGCAGGCAGGAATTATGCAGCACAGGTGGCAATAGTCAAGGAGATGACAGGCAGGAATCGTACAGCTCAGCTGGCAATTGTCAAGCAGATGAGCAGACAGTAATCACGCAGCTCAGCAGGCCCTGATCACGTGACTGAGCATGCACTGTTCACGTCGCTGATCACACACCTATCATGTGAATGATCATGCACTGATCACGTGGCTCTCATGCACTGATCACGTGATTGCGCATGCACTGATCACGTAATTGTATGCACTGATCACGTGGCTATCATGCACTGATCACGTGACTGATCATGCACTGATCACGTAGCTATCATGCACTGATCACTTGGCTGATCATACACTCATCACGGGACTGATCATGCACTGATCACGGCGCTATCATGCATTGACTACATGACTCCACATGCACTGATCACGTGGATGATCATGCACTGATCACGTGACTATCATGCACTGATCACGTGGCTATCATGCACTGATCAGGTGGATATCATGCACTGATCACGTGGCTGATCACACACGTATCACATGACTGATCATGCACTGATCACGTGGCTATCATGCACTGATCACGTGGCTGATCATGCAATGATCACGTAGCTACCATGTACTGGTCACGTGACTGATCATGCAATGATCACGTAATTGATCATGCACTGATCATGTGGCTGATCATGCACTGATCACGTGACTGATCATGCACTGATCACGTGACTGATCATGCACTGATCACGTGGCTATCATGCACTGCTAATGTGGCTGATCAT
This sequence comes from Bos javanicus, assembly GCF_032452875.1. Classification (NCBI taxonomy): domain Eukaryota; kingdom Metazoa; phylum Chordata; class Mammalia; order Artiodactyla; family Bovidae; genus Bos; species Bos javanicus. The sequence goes on from NW_026893718.1 coordinate 399,967, forward strand.
GAAATGATCACGCAGCTACCATGTACTGGTCACGTGACTGATCATGCACTGATCATGTGGCTGATCAGGCACTGATCACGTGACTGATCATGCACTGATCACGTGACTGATCATGCACTGATCACGTGGCTATCATGCACTGATCACTTGGCTGGTCATACACTGATCACGCAGCTACCATGTACTGGTCACGTGACTGATCATGCACTGATCATGTAATTGATCATGCACTGATCACGTGGCTATCATGCACTGATCACATGGCTGGTCATACACTGATCACGTGCCTGGTCATGCACTGATCACGTGACTGATCATGCACTGATCACGTCACTGATCATGCACTGATCACGTGGCTATCATGCACTACTCACGTGGCTGATCATGCAATGATCATGTAGCTACCATGTACTGGTCACGTGACTGATCATACACCCATCAGGTGACTGATCATGCACTGATCACGTGGCTATCATGCACTGATCATGTGGCTGATCATACACTGATCACCTGCCTGGTCATGCACAGATCACGTGACTAATCATGAACTGATCACGTAGCAATCATGCACTGATCACCTGGCTGATCATGCACTGATCACGTGGCTATCATGCACTGATCACGTGGCTATCATGCACTGATCACGTGGCTGATCATGCACTGATACCATGACTGAGCATGGACTGATCACATGACTATCATGTAGTGATCACGTGACTTAATGGGGCTGATCATGTGACTGATCATGCGCTGATCATGTTTGCTATCATACACTGATCATGTGCCTCTGGAGGCAATAAACAAAGAGCTGAGTAGGCATGAATCAAACAGTCAGCAGGCAATAATCATGGAACTCAGCTGTGAGGAATCATGCTGCTCAGCTGGCAATAATCAAGCAGCTGAGCAGGCAGGAATTACACAGCACAGCTGGCAATTGTCAAGCAGATGACAGGCAGGAATCATGCAGCTCAGCTGGCAATTGTCAAGCAGATGAGCAGACAGTAATCACGCAGCTCAGCAGGCCCTGATCACGTGACTGAGCATGCACTGTTCACGTGGCTGATCATACACTGATCACGTGATTGATCATGCACTGATCACTTGGATATCATGCACTGATCACGTGGCTGATCATACACTGTTCACGTGTCTGACCATGCACTGATCACGTGGCTGATCATGCACTGATCACGTGATTGATCATGCACTGATCACGTGGCTGATCATGCACTGATCACGCAGCTACCATGTACTGGTCACATGACTGATCATGCACTGATCACGTAATTGATCATGCACTGATCACCTGGCTTATCATGCATTCATCATGTGACTGATCATGTGCTGATCATGTTTGGTGTCACACACTGATCATGTGCATCTGGAGGCAATGAACAAAGAGCTGAGTAGGCAGGAATCAGTCAGCAGGCTATAATCATGGAACTCAGCTCTGAGAAATCATGCTGCTCAGCTGGAAATAATCAAGTAGATGAGCAGGCAGGAATTATGCAGCACAGGTGGCAATAGTCAAGGAGATGACAGGCAGGAATCGTACAGCTCAGCTGGCAATTGTCAAGCAGATGAGCAGACAGTAATCACGCAGCTCAGCAGGCCCTGATCACGTGACTGAGCATGCACTGTTCACGTGGCTGATCACACACCTATCATGTGAATGATCATGCACTGATCACGTGGCTCTCATGCACTGATCACGTGATTGCGCATGCACTGATCACGTAATTGTATGCACTGCTCACGTGGCTATCATGCACTGATCATGTGACTGATCATGCACTGATCACGTAGCTATCATGCACTGATCACTTGGCTGATCATACACTCATCACGGGACTGATCATGCACTGATCACGGCGCTATCATGCATTGACTACATGACTCCACATGCACTGATCACGTGGATGATCATGCACTGATCACGTGACTATCATGCACTAATCACGTGGCTATCATGCACTGATCAGGTGGATATCATGCACTGATCACGTGGCTGATCACACACGTATCACATGACTGATCATGCACTGATCACGTGGCTATCATGCACTGATCACGTGGCTGATCATGCAATGATCACGTAGCTACCATGTACTGGTCACGTGACTGATCATGCACTGATCACGTAATTGATCATGCACTGATCATGTGGCTGATCATGCACTGATCACGTGACTGATCATGCACTGATCACGTGACTGATCAAGCACTGATCACGTGGCTATCATGCACTGCTCATGTGGCTGATCATGAAATGATCACGCAGCTACCATGTACTGGTCACGTGACTGATCATGCACTGATCATGTGGCTGATCATGCACTGATCACGTGACTGATCATGCACTGATCACGTGACTGATCATGCACTGATCACGTGGCTATCATGCACTGATCACTTGGCTGGTCATACACTGATCACGCAGCTACCATGTACTGGTCACGTGACTGATCATGCACTGATGATGTAATTGATCATGCACTGATCACGTGGCTATCATGCACTGATCACATGGCTGGTCATACACTGATCACGTGCCTGGTCATGCACAGATCACGTGACTGATCATGCACTGATCACGTCACTGATCATGCACTGATCACGTGGCTATCATGCACTACTCACGTGGCTGATCATGCAATGATCATGTAGCTACCATGTACTGGTCACGTGACTGATCATACACCCATCAGGTGACTGATCATGCACTGATCACGTGGCTATCATGCACTGATCATGTGGCTGATCATACACTGATCACCTGCCTGGTCATGCACTGATCACGTGACTAATCATGAACTGATCACGTAGCAATCATTCACTGATCACCTGGCTGATCATGCACTGATCACGTGGCTATCATGCACTGATCACGTGGCTATCATGCACTGATCACGTGTCTGATCATGCACTGATACCATGACTGAGCATGGACTGATCACATGACTATCATGTAGTGATCACGTGACTTAATGGGGCTGATCATGTGACTGATCATGCGCTGATCATGTTTGCTATCATACACTGATCATGTGCCTCTGGAGGCAATAAACAAAGAGCTGAGTAGGCATGAATCAAACAGTCAGCAGGCAATAATCATGGAACTCAGCTGTGAGGAATCATGCTGCTCAGCTGGCAATAATCAAGCAGCTGAGCAGGCAGGAATTACACAGCACAGCTGGCAATTGTCAAGCAGATGACAGGCAGGAATCATGCAGCTCAGCTGGCAATTGTCAAGCAGATGAGCAGACAGTAATCACGCAGCTCAGCAGGCCCTGATCACGTGACTGAGCATGCACTGTTCACGTGGCTGATCATACACTGATCACGTGATTGATCATGCACTGATCACTTGGATATCATGCACTGATCACGTGGCTGATCATACACTGTTCACGTGTCTGACCATGCACTGATCACGTGGCTGATCATGCACTGATCACGTGATTGATCATGCACTGATCACGTGGCTGATCATGCACTGATCACGCAGCTACCATGTACTGGTCACATGACTGATCATGCACTGATCACGTAATTGATCATGCACTGATCACCTGGCTTATCATGCATTGATCATGTGACTGATCATGTGCTGATCATGTTTGGTGTCACACACTGATCATGTGCATCTGGAGGCAATGAACAAAGAGCTGAGTAGGCAGGAATCAGTCAGCAGGCTATAATCATGGAACTCAGCTCTGAGAAATCATGCTGCTCAGCTGGAAATAATCAAGTAGATGAGCAGGCAGGAATTATGCAGCACAGGTGGCAATAGTCAAGGAGATGACAGGCAGGAATCGTACAGCTCAGCTGGCAATTGTCAAGCAGATGAGCAGACAGTAATCACGCAGCTCAGCAGGCCCTGATCACGTGACTGAGCATGCACTGTTCACGTGGCTGATCACACACCTATCATGTGAATGATCATGCACTGATCACGTGGCTCTCATGCACTGATCACGTGATTGCGCATGCACTGATCACGTAATTGTATGCACTGATCACGTGGCTATCATGCACTGATCATGTGACTGATCATGCACTGATCACGTGGCTATCATGCACTGATCACGTGGCTGATCATGCACTGATCACGCAGCTATCATGCACTGATCACGTGACTGATCATGCACTGATCACGTGGCTGATCATGCACTGATCACGTGACTGATCATGCACTGATCACGTGACTGATCATGCACTGATCACGTGGCTATCATGCACTGATCACGTGGCTGATCATGCACTGATCACGCAGCTATCATGCACTGATCACGTGACTGATCATGCACTGATCACGTAACTGATCATGCACTGATCACGTGGCTATCATGCACTGATCACGTGGCTGATCATGCACTGATCACGTGGCTGATCATGCACTGATCACGTGACTGATCATGCACTGATCACGTGACTGATCATGCACTGATCACGTGGCTATCATGCACTGATCACGTGGCTGATCATGCAATGATCACGTAGCTACCATGTACTGGTCACGTGACTGATCATGCACTGATCACGTGACTGATCATGCACTGATCACGTGGCTATCATGCACTGATCACGTGACTGATCATGCACTGATCACGTGATTGTCATGCACTGATCACGTGGCTATCATGCACTGATCACGTGACTGATCATGCACTGATCACGTAGCTATCATGCACTGATCACGTGGCTGATCATGCACTGATCACGGGACTGATCATGCACTGATCACGGGCTATCATGCACTGATACATGACTGACATGCACTGATCACGTGGATGATCATGCACTGATCACGTGACTATCATGCACTGATCACGTGGCTATCATGCACTGATCACGTGGCTATCATGCACTGATCACGTGGCTGATCACACTATCACGTGACTGATCATGCACTGATCACGTGGCTATCATGCACTGATCACGTGGCTGATCATGCACTGATCACGTAGCTATCATGCACTGATCACGTGACTGATCATGCACTGATCACGTAATTGATCATGCACTGATCACGTGGCTGATCATGCACTGATCACGTGACTGATCATGCACTGATCACGTGACTGATCATGCACTGATCACGTGGCTATCATGCACTGCTCACGTGGCTGATCATGCAATGATCACGCAGCTACCATGTACTGATCACGTGACTGATCATGCACTGATCACGTGGCTGATCATGCACTGATCACGTGACTGATCATGCACTGATCACGTGACTGATCATGCACTGATCACGTGGCTATCATGCACTGATCACGTGGCTGATCATGCACTGATCACGCAGCTACCATGTACTGATCACGTGACTGATCATGCACTGATCACGTAATTGATCATGCACTGATCACGTGGCTATCATGCACTGATCACGTGGCTGATCATGCACTGATCACGTGCCTGATCATGCACTGATCACATGACTGATCATGCACTGATCACGTCACTGATCATGCACTGATCACGTGGCTATCATGCACTATCACGTGGCTGATCATGCAATGATCATGTAGCTACCATGTACTGGTCACGTGACTGATCATGCACTGATCACGTGACTGATCATGCACTGATCACGTGGCTATCATGCACTGATCATGTGGCTGATCATACACTGATCACGTGCCTGATCATGCACTGATCACGTGACTGATCATGCACTGATCACGTAGCAATCATGCACTGATCACGTGGCTGATCATGCACTGATCACGTGGCTGATCATGCACTGATCACGTGGCTATCATGCACTGATCACGTGGCTGATCATGCACTGATACCATGACTGAGCATGGACTGATCACATGACTATCATGTAGTGATCACGTGACTTAATGGCGCTGATCATGTGACTGATCATGCGCTGATCATGTTTGCTATCATACACTGATCATGTGCCTCTGGAGGCAATAAACAAAGAGCTGAGTAGGCATGAATCAAACAGTCAGCAGGCAATAATCATGGAACTCAGCTGTGAGGAATCATGCTGCTCAGCTGGCAATAATCAAGCAGCTGAGCAGGCAGGAATTACACAGCACAGCTGGCAATTGTCAAGCAGATGACAGGCAGGAATCATGCAGCTCAGCTGGCAATTGTCAAGCAGATGAGCAGACAGTAATCACGCAGCTCAGCAGGCCCTGATCACGTGACTGAGCATGCACTGTTCACGTGGCTGATCATACACTGATCACGTGATTGATCATGCACTGATCACTTGGATATCATGCACTGATCACGTGGCTGATCATACACTGTTCACGTGTCTGACCATGCACTGATCACGTGGCTGATCATGCACTGATCACGTGACTGATCATGCACTGATCACGTGGCTGATCATGCACTGATCACGTGGCTACATGCACTGATCATGACTGATCATGCACTGATCACGTAATCATGCACTGATCACGTGGCTTATCATGCACTGATCATGTGACTGATCATGTGCTGATCATGTTTGGTGTCACACACTGATCATGTGCATCTGGAGGCAATGAACAAAGAGCTGAGTAGGCAGGAATCAGTCAGCAGGCTATAATCATGGAACTCAGCTCTGAGAAATCATGCTGCTCAGCTGGAAATAATCAAGTAGATGAGCAGGCAGGAATTATGCAGCACAGGTGGCAATTGTCAAGGAGATGACAGGCAGGAATCGTACAGCTCAGCTGGCAATTGTCAAGCAGATGAGCAGACAGTAATCACGCAGCTCAGCAGGCCCTGATCACGTGACTGAGCATGCACTGTTCACGTGGCTGATCACACACTATCACGTGACTGATCATGCACTGATCACGTGGCTATCATGCACTGATCACGTGATTGCGCATGCACTGATCACGTAATTGTCATGCACTGATCACGTGGCTATCATGCACTGATCACGTGACTGATCATGCACTGATCACGTGGCTATCATGCACTGATCACGTGGCTGATCATGCACTGATCACGGGACTGATCATGCACTGATCACGGGCTATCATGCACTGACTACATGACTGACATGCACTGATCACGTGGCTGATCATGCACTGATCACGTGACTATCATGCACTGATCACGTGGCTATCATGCACTGATCACGTGGATATCATGCACTGATCACGTGGCTGATCATACACTGATCACGTGACTGATCATGCACTGATCACGTGGCTATCATGCACTGATCACGTGGCTGATCATGCACTGATCACGTAGCTACCATGTACTGGTCACGTGACTGATCATGCACTGATCACGTAATTGATCATGCACTGATCATGTGGCTGATCATGCACTGATCACGTGACTGATCATGCACTGATCACGTGACTGATCATGCACTGATCACGTGGCTATCATGCACTGCTCATGTGGCTGATCATGCAATGATCACGCAGCTACCATGTACTGATCACGTGACTGATCATGCACTGATCACGTGGCTGATCATGCACTGATCACGTGACTGATCATGCACTGATCACGTGGCTATCATGCACTGATCACGTGGCTGATCATGCACTGATCACGCAGCTACCATGCACTGATCACGTGACTGATCATGCACTGATCACGTGACTGATCATGCACTGATCACGTGGCTATCATGCACTGATCACGTGGCTGATCATACACTGATCACGTGCCTGATCATGCACTGATCACATGACTGATCATGCACTGATCACGTGACTGATCATGCACTGATCACGTGGCTATCATGCACTATCACGTGGCTGATCATGCACTGATCATGTAGCTATCATGCACTGATCACGTGACTGATCATGCACTGATCACGTGACTGATCATGCACTGATCACGTGGCTATCATGCACTGATCACGTGGCTGATCATGCAATGATCACGAAGCTACCATGTACTGGTCACGTGACTGATCATGCACTGATCACGTAATTGATCATGCACTGATCACGTGGCTGATCATGCACTGATCACGTGACTGATCATGCACTGATCACGTGACTGATCATGCACTGATCACGTGGCTATCATGCACTGCTCACGTGGCTGATCATGAAATGATCACGCAGCTACCATGTACTGGTCACGTGACTGATAATGCACTGATCATGTGGCTGATCATGCACTGATCACGTGACTGATCATGCACTGATCACGTGACTGATCATGCACTGATCACGTGGCTATCATGCACTGATCACGTGGCTGATCATGCACTGATCACGCAGCTACCATGTACTGGTCACGTGACTGATCATGCACTGATCATGTAATTGATCATGCACTGATCACGTGGCTATCATACACTGACCACATGGCTGGTCATACACTGATCACGTGCCTGGTCATGCACAGATCACATGACTGATCATGCACTGATCACGTCACTGATCATGCACTGATCACGTGGCTATCATGCACTACTCACGTGGCTGATCATGCAATGATCATGTAGCTACCATGTACCGGTCACGTGACTGATCATACGCCCATCAGGTGACTGATCATGCACTGATCACGTGGCTATCATGCACTGATCATGTGGCTGATCATACACTGATCACCTGCCTGGTCATGCACAGATCACGTGACTAATCATGAACTGATCACGTTGCAATCATTCACTGATCACCTGGCTGATCATGCACTGATCACGTGGCTATCATGCAATGATCACGTGGCTATCATGCACTGATCACGTGTCTGATCATGCACTGATACCATGACTGAGCATGGACTGATCACATGACTATCATGTAGTGATCACGTGACTTAATGGGGCTGATCATGTGACTGATCATGCGCTGATCATGTTTGCTATCATACACTGATCATGTGCCTCTGGAGGCAATAAACAAAGAGCTGAGTAGGCATGAATCAAACAGTCAGCAGGCAATAATCATGGAACTCAGCTGTGAGGAATCATGCTGCTCAGCTGGCAATAATCAAGCAGCTGAGCAGGCAGGAATTACACAGCACAGCTGGCAATTGTCAAGCAGATGACAGGCAGGAATCATGCAGCTCAGCTGGCAATTGTCAAGCAGATGAGCAGACAGTAATCACGCAGCTCAGCAGGCCCTGATCACGTGACTGAGCATGCACTGTTCACGTGGCTGATCATACACTGATCACGTGATTGATCATGCACTGATCACTTGGATATCATGCACTGATCACGTGGCTGATCATACACTGTTCACGTGTCTGACCATGCACTGATCACGTGGCTGATCATGCACTGAACACGTGATTGATCATGCACTTATCACGTGGCTGATCATGCACTGATCACGCAGCTACCATGTACTGGTCACATGACTGATCATGCACTGATCACGTAATTGATCATGCACTGATCACCTGGCTTATCATGCATTCATCATGTGACTGATCATGTGCTGATCATGTTTGGTGTCACACACTGATCATGTGCATCTGGAGGCAATGAACAAAGAGCTGAGTAGGCAGGAATCAGTCAGCAGGCTATAATCATGGAACTCAGCTCTGAGAAATCATGCTGCTCAGCTGGAAATAATCAAGTAGATGAGCAGGCAGGAATTATGCAGCACAGGTGGCAATAGTCAAGGAGATGACAGGCAGGAATCGTACAGCTCAGCTGGCAATTGTCAAGCAGATGAGCAGACAGTAATCACGCAGCTCAGCAGGCCCTGATCACGTGACTGAGCATGCACTGTTCACGTGGCTGATCACACACCTATCATGTGAATGATCATGCACTGATCACGTGGCTCTCATGCACTGATCACGTGATTGCGCATGCACTGATCACGTAATTGTATGCACTGCTCACGTGGCTATCATGCACTGATCATGTGACTGATCATGCACTGATCACGTAGCTATCATGCACTGATCACGTGGCTGATCATACACTCATCACGGGACTGATCATGCACTGATCACGGCGCTATCATGCATTGACTACATGACTCCACATGCACTGATCACGTGGATGATCATGCACTGATCACGTGACTATCATGCACTAATCACGTGGCTATCATGCACTGATCAGGTGGATATCATGCACTGATCACGTGGCTGATCACACACGTATCACATGACTGATCATGCACTGATCACGTGGCTATCATGTACTGATCACGTGGCTGATCATGCAATGATCACGTAGCTACCATGTACTGGTCACGTGACTGATCATGCAATGATCACGTAATTGATCATGCACTGATCATGTGGCTGATCATGCACTGATCACGTGACTGATCATGCACTGATCACGTGACTGATCATGCACTGATCACGTGGCTATCATGCACTGCTAATGTGGCTGATCATGAAATGATCACGCAGCTACCATGTACTGGTCACGTGACTGATCATGCACTGATCATGTGGCTGATCAGGCACTGATCACGTGACTGATCATGCACTGATCACGTGACTGATCATGCACTGATCACGTGGCTATCATGCACTGATCACTTGGCTGGTCATACACTGATCACGCAGCTACCATGTACTGGTCACGTGACTGATCATGCACTGATGATGTAATTGATCATGCACTGATCACGTGGCTATCATGCACTGATCACATGGCTGGTCATACACTGATCACGTGCCTGGTCATGCACAGATTACATGACTGATCATGCACTGATCACGTCACTGATCATGCACTGATCACGTGGCTATCATGCACTACTCACGTGGCTGATCATGCAATGATCATGTAGCTACCATGTACCGGTCACGTGACTGATCATACACCCATCAGGTGACTGATCATGCACTGATCACGTGGCTATCATGCACTGATCATGTGGCTGATCATACACTGATCACCTGCCTGGTCATGCACAGATCACGTGACTAATCATGAACTGATCACGTAGCAATCATTCACTGATCACCTGGCTGATCATGCACTGATCACGTGGCTATCATGCAATGATCACGTGGCTATCATGCACTGATCACGTGTCTGATCATGCACTGATACCATGACTGAGCATGGACTGATCACATGACTATCATGTAGTGATCACGTGACTTAATGGGGCTGATCATGTGACTGATCATGCGCTGATCATGTTTGCTATCATACACTGATCATGTGCCTCTGGAGGCAATAAACAAAGAGCTGAGTAGGCATGAATCAAACAGTCAGCAGGCAATAATCATGGAACTCAGCTGTGAGGAATCATGCTGCTCAGCTGGCAATAATCAAGCAGCTGAGCAGGCAGGAATTACACAGCACAGCTGGCAATTGTCAAGCAGATGACAGGCAGGAATCATGCAGCTCAGCTGGCAATTGTCAAGCAGATGAGCAGACAGTAATCACGCAGCTCAGCAGGCCCTGATCACGTGACTGAGCATGCACTGTTCACCTGGCTGATCATACACTGATCACGTGATTGATCATGCACTGATCACTTGGATATCATGCACTGATCACGTGGCTGATCATACACTGTTCACGTGTCTGACCATGCACTGATCACGTGGCTGATCATGCACTGATCACGTGATTGAACATGCACTGATCACGTGGCTGATCATGCAGTGATCACGCAGCTACCATGTACTGGTCACATGACTGATCATGCACTGATCACGTAATTGATCATGCACTGATCACCTGGCTTATCATGCATTCATCATGTGACTGATCATGTGCTGATCATGTTTGGTGTCACACACTGATCATGTGCATCTGGAGGCAATGAACAAAGAGCTGAGTAGGCAGGAATCAGTCAGCAGGCTATAATCATGGAACTCAGCTCTGAGAAATCATGCTGCTCAGCTGGAAATAATCAAGTAGATGAGCAGGCAGGAATTATGCAGCACAGGTGGCAATAGTCAAGGAGATGACAGGCAGGAATCGTACAGCTCAGCTGGCAATTGTCAAGCAGATGAGCAGACAGTAATCACGCAGCTCAGCAGGCCCTGATCACGTGACTGAGCATGCACTGTTCACGTCGCTGATCACACACCTATCATGTGAATGATCATGCACTGATCACGTGGCTCTCATGCACTGATCACGTGATTGCGCATGCACTGATCACGTAATTGTATGCACTGCTCACGTGGCTATCATGCACTGATCATGTGACTGATCATGCACTGATCACGTAGCTATCTTGCACTGATCACTTGGCTGATCATACACTCATCACGGGACTGATCGTGCACTGATCACGGCGCTATCATGCATTGACTACATGACTCCACATGCACTGATCACGTGGATGATCATGCACTGATCACGTGACTATCATGCACTAATCACGTGGCTATCATTCACTGATCAGGTGGATATCATGCACTGATCACGTGGCTGATCACACACGTATCACATGACTGATCATGCACTGATCACGTGGCTATCATGCACTGATCACGTGGCTGATCATGCAATGATCACGTAGCTACCATGTACTGGTCACGTGACTGATCATGCAATGATCACGTAATTGATCATGCACTGATCATGTGGCTGATCATGCACTGATCACGTGACTGATCATGCACTGATCACGTGACTGATCATGCACTGATCACGTGGCTATCATGCACTGATCACGTGGCTGATCATGAAATGATCACGCAGCTACCATGTACTGGTCACGTGACTGATCATGCACTGATCATGTGGCTGATCATGCACTGATCACGTGACTGATCATGCACTGATCACGTGACTGATCATGCACTGATCACGTGGCTATCATGCACTGATCACTTGGCTGGTCATACACTGATCACGCAGCTACCATGTACTGGTCACGTGACTGATCATGCACTGATCATGTAATTGATCATGCACTGATCACGTGGCTATCATGCACTGATCACATGGCTGGTCATACACTGATCACGTGCCTGGTCATGCACAGATTACATGACTGATCATGCACTGATCACGTCACTGATCATGCACTGATCACGTGGCTATCATGCACTACTCACGTGGCTGATCATGCAATGATCATGTAGCTACCATGTACTGGTCACGTGACTGATCATACACCCATCAGGTGACTGATCATGCACTGATCACGTGGCTATCATGCACTGATCATGTGGCTGATCATACACTGATCACCTGCCTGGTCATGCACAGATCACGTGACTAATCATGAACTGATCACGTAGCAATCATTCACTGATCACCTGGCTGATCATGCACTGATCACGTGGCTATCATGCACTGATCACGTGGCTATCATGCACTGATCACGTGTCTGATCATGCACTGATACCATGACTGAGCATGGACTGATCACATGACTATCATGTAGTGATCACGTGACTTAATGGGGCTGATCATGTGACTGATCATGCGCTGATCATGTTTGCTATCATACACTGATCATGTGCCTCTGGAGGCAATAAACAAAGAGCTGAGTAGGCATGAATCAAACAGTCAGCAGGCAATAATCATGGAACTCAGCTGTGAGGAATCATGCTGCTCAGCTGGCAATAATCAAGCAGCTGAGCAGGCAGGAATTACACAGCACAGCTGGCAATTGTCAAGCAGATGACAGGCAGGAATCATGCAGCTCAGCTGGCAATTGTCAAGCAGATGAGCAGACAGTAATCACGCAGCTCAGCAGGCCCTGATCACGTGACTGAGCATGCACTGTTCACGTGGCTGATCATACACTGATCACGTGATTGATCATGCACTGATCACTTGGATATCATGCACTGATCACGTGGCTAATCATACACTGTTCACGTGTCTGACCATGCACTGATCACGTGGCTGATCATGCACTGATCACGTGATTGAACATGCACTTATCACGTGGCTGATCATGCACTGATCACGCAGCTACCATGTACTGGTCACATGACTGATCATGCACTGATCACGTAATTGATCATGCACTGATCACCTGGCTTATCATGCATTCATCATGTGACTGATCATGTGCTGATCATGTTTGGTGTCACACACTGATCATGTGCATCTGGAGGCAATGAACAAAGAGCTGAGTAGGCAGGAATCAGTCAGCAGGCTATAATCATGGAACTCAGCTCTGAGAAATCATGCTGCTCAGCTGGAAATAATCAAGTAGATGAGCAGGCAGGAATTATGCAGCACAGGTGGCAATAGTCAAGGAGATGACAGGCAGGAATCGTACAGCTCAGCTGGCAATTGTCAAGCAGATGAGCAGACAGTAATCACGCAGCTCAGCAGGCCCTGATCACGTGACTGAGCATGCACTGTTCACGTCGCTGATCACACACCTATCATGTGAATGATCATGCACTGATCACGTGGCTCTCATGCACTGATCACGTGATTGCGCATGCACTGATCACGTAATTGTATGCACTGCTCACGTGGCTATCATGCACTGATCATGTGACTGATCATGCACTGATCACGTAGCTATCTTGCACTGATCACTTGGCTGATCATACACTCATCACGGGACTGATCGTGCACTGATCACGGCGCTATCATGCATTGACTACATGACTCCACATGCACTGATCACGTGGATGATCATGCACTGATCACGTGACTATCATGCACTAATCACGTGGCTATCATTCACTGATCAGGTGGATATCATGCACTGATCACGTGGCTGATCACACACGTATCACATGACTGATCATGCACTGATCACGTGGCTATCATGTACTGATCACGTGGCTGATCATGCAATGATCACGTAGCTACCATGTACTGGTCACGTGACTGATCATGCAATGATCACGTAATTGATCATGCACTGATCATGTGGCTGATCATGCACTGATCACGTGACTGATCATGCACTGATCACGTGACTGATCAAGCACTGATCACGTGGCTATCATGCACTGCTAATGTGGCTGATCATGAAATGATCACGCAGCTACCATGTACTGGTCACGTGACTGATCATGCACTGATCATGTGGCTGATCAGGCACTGATCACGTGACTGATCATGCACTGATCACGTGACTGATCATGCACTGATCACGTGGCTATCATGCACTGATCACTTGGCTGGTCATACACTGATCACGCAGCTACCATGTACTGGTCACGTGACTGATCATGCACTGATCACGTAATTGATCATGCACTGATCACGTGGCTGGTCATACACTGATCACGTGCCTGGTCATGCACAGATTACATGACTGATCATGCACTGATCACGTCACTGATCATGCACTGATCACGTGGCTATCATGCACTACTCACGTGGCTGATCATGCAATGATCATGTAGCTACCATGTACCGGTCACGTGACTGATCATACACCCATCAGGTGACTGATCATGCACTGATCACGTGGCTATCATGCACTGATCATGTGGCTGGTCATACACTGATCACCTGCCTGGTCATGCACAGATCACGTGACTAATCATGAACTGATCACGTAGCAATCATTCACTGATCACCTGGCTGATCATGCACTGATCACGTGGCTATCATGCAATGATCACGTGGCTATCATGCACTGATCACGTGTCTGATCATGCACTGATACCATGACTGAGCATGGACTGGTCACATGACTATCATGTAGTGATCACGTGACTTAATGGGGCTGACCATGTGACTGATCATGCGCTGAGCATGTTTGCTATCATACACTGATCATGTGCCTCTGGAGGCAATAAACAAAGAGCTGAGTAGGCATGAATCAAACAGTCAGCAGGCAATAATCATGGAACTCAGCTGTGAGGAATCATGCTGCTCAGCTGGCAATAATCAAGCAGCTGAGCAGGCAGGAATTACACAGCACAGCTGGCAATTGTCAAGCAGATGACAGGCAGGAATCATGCAGCTCAGCTGGCAATTGTCAAGCAGATGAGCAGACAGTAATCACGCAGCTCAGCAGGCCCTGATCACGTGACTGAGCATGCACTGTTCACCTGGCTGATCATACACTGATCACGTGATTGATCATGCACTGATCACTTGGATATCATGCACTGATCACGTGGCTAATCATACACTGTTCACGTGTCTGACCATGCACTGATCACGTGGCTGATCATGCACTGATCACGTGATTGAACATGCACTGATCACGTGGCTGATCATGCAGTGATCACGCAGCTACCATGTACTGGTCACATGACTGATCATGCACTGATCACGTAATTGATCATGCACTGATCACCTGGCTTATCATGCATTCATCATGTGACTGATCATGTGCTGATCATGTTTGGTGTCACACACTGATCATGTGCATCTGGAGGCAATGAACAAAGAGCTGAGTAGGCAGGAATCAGTCAGCAGGCTATAATCATGGAACTCAGCTCTGAGAAATCATGCTGCTCAGCTGGAAATAATCAAGTAGATGAGCAGGCAGGAATTATGCAGCACAGGTGGCAATAGTCAAGGAGATGACAGGCAGGAATCGTACAGCTCAGCTGGCAATTGTCAAGCAGATGAGCAGACAGTAATCACGCAGCTCAGCAGGCCCTGATCACGTGACTGAGCATGCACTGTTCACGTCGCTGATCACACACCTATCATGTGAATGATCATGCACTGATCACGTGGCTCTCATGCACTGATCACGTGATTGCGCATGCACTGATCACGTAATTGTATGCACTGCTCACGTGGCTATCATGCACTGATCATGTGACTGATCATGCACTGATCACGTAGCTATCTTGCACTGATCACTTGGCTGATCATACACTCATCACGGGACTGATCGTGCACTGATCACGGCGCTATCATGCATTGACTACATGACTCCACATGCACTGATCACGTGGATGATCATGCACTGATCACGTGACTATCATGCACTAATCACGTGGCTATCATTCACTGATCAGGTGGATATCATGCACTGATCACGTGGCTGATCACACACGTATCACATGACTGATCATGCACTGATCACGTGGCTATCATGTACTGATCACGTGGCTGATCATGCAATGATCACGGAGCTACCATGTACTGGTCACGTGACTGATCATGCACTGATCACGTAATTGATCATGCACTGATCATGTGGCTGATCATGCACTGATCACGTGACTGATCATGCACTGATCACGTGACTGATCAAGCACTGATCACGTGGCTATCATGCACTGCTAATGTGGCTGATCATGAAATGATCACGCAGCTACCATGTACTGGTCACGTGACTGATCATGCACTGATCATGTGGCTGATCAGGCACTGATCACGTGACTGATCATGCACTGATCACGTGACTGATCATGCACTGATCACGTGGCTATCATGCACTGATCACTTGGCTGGTCATACACTGATCACGCAGCTACCATGTACTGGTCACGTGACTGATCATGCACTGATCATGTAATTGATCATGCACTGATCACGTGGCTATCATGCACTGATCACATGGCTGGTCATACACTGATCACGTGCCTGGTCATGCACAGATTACATGACTGATCATGCACTGATCACGTCACTGATCATGCACTGATCACGTGGCTATCATGCACTACTCACGTGGCTGATCATGCAATGATCATGTAGCTACCATGTACCGGTCACGTGACTGATCATACACCCATCAGGTGACTGATCATGCACTGATCACGTGGCTATCATGCACTGATCATGTGGCTGGTCATACACTGATCACCTGCCTGGTCATGCACAGATCACGTGACTAATCATGAACTGATCACGTAGCAATCATTCACTGATCACCTGGCTGATCATGCACTGATCACGTGGCTATCATGCAATGATCACGTGGCTATCATGCACTGATCACGTGTCTGATCATGCACTGATACCATGACTGAGCATGGACTGGTCACATGACTATCATGTAGTGATCACGTGACTTAATGGGGCTGACCATGTGACTGATCATGCGCTGAGCATGTTTGCTATCATACACTGATCATGTGCCTCTGGAGGCAATAAACAAAGAGCTGAGTAGGCATGAATCAAACAGTCAGCAGGCAATAATCATGGAACTCAGCTGTGAGGAATCATGCTGCTCAGCTGGCAATAATCAAGCAGCTGAGCAGGCAGGAATTACACAGCACAGCTGGCAATTGTCAAGCAGATGACAGGCAGGAATCATGCAGCTCAGCTGGCAATTGTCAAGCAGATGAGCAGACAGTAATCACGCAGCTCAGCAGGCCCTGATCACGTGACTGAGCATGCACTGTTCACCTGGCTGATCATACACTGATCACGTGATTGATCATGCATTGATCACTTGGATATCATGCACTGATCACGTGGCTAATCATACACTGTTCACGTGTCTGACCATGCACTGATCACGTGGCTGATCATGCACTGAACACGTGATTGAACATGCACTTATCACGTGGCTGATCATGCAGTGATCACGCAGCTACCATGTACTGGTCACATGACTGATCATGCACTGATCACGTAATTGATCATGCACTGATCACCTGGCTTATCATGCATTCATCATGTGACTGATCATGTGCTGATCATGTTTGGTGTCACACACTGATCATGTGCATCTGGAGGCAATGAACAAAGAGCTGAGTAGGCAGGAATCAGTCAGCAGGCTATAATCATGGAACTCAGCTCTGAGAAATCATGCTGCTCAGCTGGAAATAATCAAGTAGATGAGCAGGCAGGAATTATGCAGCACAGGTGGCAATAGTCAAGGAGATGACAGGCAGGAATCGTACAGCTCAGCTGGCAATTGTCAAGCAGATGAGCAGACAGTAATCACGCAGCTCAGCAGGCCCTGATCACGTGACTGAGCATGCACTGTTCACGTGGCTGATCACACACCTATCATGTGAATGATCATGCACTGATCACGTGGCTCTCATGCACTGATCACGTGATTGCGCATGCACTGATCACGTAATTGTATGCACTGCTCACGTGGCTATCATGCACTGATCATGTGACTGATCATGCACTGATCACGTAGCTATCTTGCACTGATCACTTGGCTGATCATACACTCATCACGGGACTGATCATGCACTGATCACGGCGCTATCATGCATTGACTACATGACTCCACATGCACTGATCACGTGGATGATCATGCACTGATCACGTGACTATCATGCACTAATCACGTGGCTATCATGCACTGATCAGGTGGATATCATGCACTGATCACGTGGCTGATCACACACGTATCACATGACTGATCATGCACTGATCACGTGGCTATCATGCACTGATCACGTGGCTGATCATGCAATGATCACGTAGCTACCATGTACTGGTCACGTGACTGATCATGCAATGATCACGTAATTGATCATGCACTGATCATGTGGCTGATCATGCACTGATCACGTGACTGATCATGCACTGATCACGTGACTGATCATGCACTGATCACGTGGCTATCATGCACTGCTCATGTGGCTGATCATGAAATGATCACGCAGCTACCATGTACTGGTCACGTGACTGATCATGCACTGATCATGTGGCTGATCATGCACTGATCACGTGACTGATCATGCACTGATCACGTGACTGATCATGCACTGATCACGTGGCTGATCATGCACTGATCACGTGGCTTATCATGCACTGATCATGTGACTGATCATGTGCTGATCATGTTTGGTGTCATACACTGATCATGTGCATCTGGAGGCAATGAACAAAGAGCTGAGTAGGCACGAATCAGTCAGCAGGCTATAATCATGGAACTCAGCTGTGAGAAATCATGCTGCTCAGCTGGCAATAATCAAGCAGCTGAGCAGGCAGGAATTATGCAGCACAGCTGGCAATTGTCAAGCAGATGACAGGCAGGAATCGTGCAGCTCAGCTGGCAATTGTCAAGCAGATGAGCAGACAGTAATCACGCAGCTCAGCAGGCCCTGATCACGTGACTGAGCATGCACTGTTCACGTGGCTGATCACCACTGATCACGTGACTGATCATGCACTGATCACGTGGCTATCATGCACTGATCACGTGACTGATCATGCACTGATCACGTGACTGTCATGCACTGATCACGTGGCTGATCATGCACTGATCACGTGACTGATCATGCACTGATCACGTGGCTATCATGCACTGATCACGTGGCTGATCATGCACTGATCACGGGACTGATCATGCACTGATCACGGCGCTATCATGCACTGATACATGACTGACATGCACTGATCACGTGGCTGATCATGCACTGATCACGTGACTATCATGCACTGATCACGTGGCTATCATGCACTGATCACGTGGATCATGCACTGATCACGTGGCTGATCGCACACTGATCACGTGACTGATCATGCACTGATCACGTGGCTATCATGCACTGATCACGTGGCTGATCATGCACTGATCACGTAGCTACCATGTACTGGTCACGTGACTGATCATGCACTGATCACGTAATTGATCATGCACTGATCACGTGGCTGATCATGCACTGATCACGTGACTGATCATGCACTGATCACGTGACTGATCATGCACTGATCACGTGGCTGATCATGCACTGATCACGTGGCTGATCATGCACTGATCACGTGACTGATCATGCACTGATCACGTGACTGATCATGCACTGATCACGTGGCTATCATGCACTGATCACGTGGCTGATCATGCAATGATCACGCAGCTACATGCACTGATCACGTGACTGATCATGCACTGATCACGTGGCTGATCATGCACTGATCACGTGACTGATCATGCACTGATCACGTGACTGATCATGCACTGATCACGTGGCTGATCATGCACTGATCACGTGACTGATCATGCACTGATCACGTGACTGATCATGCACTGATCACGTAATTGATCATGCACTGATCACGTGGCTGATCATGCACTGATCACGTGACTGATCATGCACTGATCACGTGACTGATCATGCACTGATCACGTGGCTATCATGCACTGATCACGTGGCTGATCATGCACTGATCACGCAGCTATCATGCACTGATCACGTGACTGATCATGCACTGATCACGTGGCTGATCATGCACTGATCACGTGACTGATCATGCACTGATCACGTGGCTGATCATGCACTGATCACGTGGCTGATCATGCACTGATCACGTGACTGATCATGCACTGATCACGTGACTGATCATGCACTGATCACGTGGCTATCATGCACTGATCACGTGGCTGATCATGCAATGATCACGTAGCTACCATGTACTGGTCACGTGACTGATCATGCACTGATCACGTAATTGATCATGCACTGATCATGTGGCTGATCATGCACTGATCACGTGACTGATCATGCACTGATCACGTGACTGATCATGCACTGATCACGTGGCTATCATGCACTGCTCATGTGGCTGATCATGCAATGATCACGCAGCTACCATGTACTGGTCACGTGACTGATCATGCACTGATCATGTGGCTGATCATGCACTGATCACGTGACTGATCATGCACTGATCACGTGACTGATCATGCACTGATCACGTGGCTATCATGCACTGATCACGTGGCTGATCATACACTGATCACGCAGCTACCATGTACTGGTCACGTGACTGATCATGCACTGATCATGTAATTGATCATGCACTGATCACGTGGCTATCATGCACTGATCACATGGCTGGTCATACACTGATCACGTGCCTGGTCATGCACAGATTACATGACTGATCATGCACTGATCACGTCACTGATCATGCACTGATCACGTGGCTATCATGCACTACTCACGTGGCTGATCATGCAATGATCATGTAGCTACCATGTACTGGTCACGTGACTGATCATACACCCATCAGGTGACTGATCATGCACTGATCACGTGGCTATCATGCACTGAACATGTGGCTGATCATACACTGATCACCTGCCTGGTCATGCACAGATCACGTGACTAATCATGAACTGATTACGTAGCAATCATTCACTGATCACCTGGCTGATCATGCACTGATCACGTGGCTATCATGCAATGATCACGTGGCTATCATGCACTGATCACGTGTCTGATCATGCACTGATACCATGACTGAGCATGGACTGATCACATGACTATCATGTAGTGATCACGTGACTTAATGGGGCTGATCATGTGACTGATCATGCGCTGATCATGTTTGCTGTCATACACTGATCATGTGCCTCTGGAGGCAATAAACAAAGAGCTGAGTAGGCATGAATCAAACAGTCAGCAGGCAATAATCATGGAACTCAGCTGTGAGGAATCATGCTGCTCAGCTGGCAATAATCAAGCAGCTGAGCAGGCAGGAATTACACAGCACAGCTGGCAATTGTCAAGCAGATGACAGGCAGGAATCATGCAGCTCAGCTGGCAATTGTCAAGCAGATGAGCAGACAGTAATCACGCAGCTCAGCAGGCCCTGATCACGTGACTGAGCATGCACTGTTCACGTGGCTGATCATACACTGATCACGTGATTGATCATGCACTGATCACTTGGATATCATGCACTGATCACGTGGCTGATCATACACTGTTCACGTGTCTGACCATGCACTGATCACGTGGCTGATCATGCACTGATCACGTGATTGATCATGCACTGATCACGTGGCTGATCATGCACTGATCACGCAGCTACCATGTACTGGTCACATGACTGATCATGCACT
Source organism: Bos javanicus (assembly GCF_032452875.1). Classification (NCBI taxonomy): domain Eukaryota; kingdom Metazoa; phylum Chordata; class Mammalia; order Artiodactyla; family Bovidae; genus Bos; species Bos javanicus. Next base: position 422,529 of record NW_026893718.1, read on the forward strand.
GATCACGTAATTGATCATGCACTGATCACCTGGCTTATCATGCATTCATCATGTGACTGATCATGTGCTGATCATGTTTGGTGTCACACACTGATCATGTGCATCTGGAGGCAATGAACAAAGAGCTGAGTAGGCAGGAATCAGTCAGCAGGCTATAATCATGGAACTCAGCTCTGAGAAATCATGCTGCTCAGCTGGAAATAATCAAGTAGATGAGCAGGCAGGAATTATGCAGCACAGGTGGCAATAGTCAAGGAGATGACAGGCAGGAATCGTACAGCTCAGCTGGCAATTGTCAAGCAGATGAGCAGACAGTAATCACGCAGCTCAGCAGGCCCTGATCACGTGACTGAGCATGCACTGTTCACGTGGCTGATCACACACCTATCATGTGAATGATCATGCACTGATCACGTGGCTCTCATGCACTGATCACGTGATTGCGCATGCACTGATCACGTAATTGTATGCACTGATCACGTGGCTATCATGCACTGATCATGTGACTGATCATGCACTGATCACGTAGCTATCATGCACTGATCACGTGGCTGATCATACACTCATCACGGGACTGATCATGCACTGATCACGGCGCTATCATGCATTGACTACATGACTCCACATGCACTGATCACGTGGATGATCATGCACTGATCACGTGACTATCATGCACTAATCACGTGGCTATCATGCACTGATCAGGTGGATATCATGCACTGATCACGTGGCTGATCACACACGTATCACATGACTGATCATGCACTGATCACGTGGCTATCATGTACTGATCACGTGGCTGATCATGCAATGATCACGTAGCTACCATGTACTGGTCACGTGACTGATCATGCACTGATCACGTAATTGATCATGCACTGATCATGTGGCTGATCATGCACTGATCACGTGACTGATCATGCACTGATCACGTGACTGATCATGCACTGATCACGTGGCTATCATGCACTGCTGTGGCTGATCATGCAATGATCACGCAGCTACCATGTACTGGTCACGTGACTGATCATGCACTGATCACGTGGCTGATCATGCACTGATCACGTGACTGATCATGCACTGATCACGTGACTGATCATGCACTGATCACGTGGCTATCATGCACTGATCACGGCTGATCATGCACTGATCACGCAGCTACCATGTACTGGTCACGTGACTGATCATGCACTGATCATGTAATTGATCATGCACTGATCACGTGGCTATCATGCACTGATCACATGGCTGGTCATACACTGATCACGTGCCTGGTCATGCACTGATCACATGACTGATCATGCACTGATCACGTCACTGATCATGCACTGATCACGTGGCTATCATGCACTACTCACGTGGCTGATCATGCAATGATCATGTAGCTACCATGTACTGGTCACGTGACTGATCATACACCCATCAGGTGACTGATCATGCACTGATCACGTGGCTATCATGCACTGATCATGTGGCTGATCATACACTGATCACCTGCCTGGTCATGCACAGATCACGTGACTAATCATGAACTGATCACGTAGCAATCATGCACTGATCACCTGGCTGATCATGCACTGATCACGTGGCTATCATGCAATGATCACGTGGCTATCATGCACTGATCACGTGTCTGATCATGCACTGATACCATGACTGAGCATGGACTGATCACATGACTATCATGTAGTGATCACGTGACTTAATGGGGCTGATCATGTGACTGATCATGCGCTGATCATGTTTGCTATCATACACTGATCATGTGCCTCTGGAGGCAATAAACAAAGAGCTGAGTAGGCATGAATCAAACAGTCAGCAGGCAATAATCATGGAACTCAGCTGTGAGGAATCATGCTGCTCAGCTGGCAATAATCAAGCAGCTGAGCAGGCAGGAATTACACAGCACAGCTGGCAATTGTCAAGCAGATGACAGGCAGGAATCATGCAGCTCAGCTGGCAATTGTCAAGCAGATGAGCAGACAGTAATCACGCAGCTCAGCAGGCCCTGATCACGTGACTGAGCATGCACTGTTCACGTGGCTGATCATACACTGATCACGTGATTGATCATGCACTGATCACTTGGATATCATGCACTGATCACGTGGCTGATCATACACTGTTCACGTGTCTGACCATGCACTGATCACGTGGCTGATCATGCACTGATCACGTGATTGATCATGCACTGATCACGTGGCTGATCATGCACTGATCACGCAGCTACCATGCTGGTCACATGACTGATCATGCACTGATCACGTAATTGATCATGCACTGATCACCTGGCTTATCATGCACTCATCATGTGACTGATCATGTGCTGATCATGTTTGGTGTCACACACTGATCATGTGCATCTGGAGGCAATGAACAAAGAGCTGAGTAGGCAGGAATCAGTCAGCAGGCTATAATCATGGAACTCAGCTCTGAGAAATCATGCTGCTCAGCTGGCAATAATCAAGTAGATGAGCAGGCAGGAATTATGCAGCACAGGTGGCAATAGTCAAGGAGATGACAGGCAGGAATCGTACAGCTCAGCTGGCAATTGTCAAGCAGATGAGCAGACAGTAATCACGCAGCTCAGCAGGCCCTGATCACGTGACTGAGCATGCACTGTTCACGTCGCTGATCACACACCTATCATGTGAATGATCATGCACTGATCACGTGGCTATCATGCACTGATCACGTGACTGATCATGCACTGATCACGTGGCTGATCATGCACTGATCACGTGGCACTGATCATGCACTGATCACGGGACTGATCATGCACTGATCACGGGCTATCATGCACTGACTACATGACTCCACATGCACTGATCACGTGGATGATCATGCACTGATCACGTGACTATCATGCACTGATCACGTGGCTATCATGCACTGATCACGTGGATATCATGCACTGATCACGTGGCTGATCACACACGTCACGTGACTGATCATGCACTGATCACGTGGCTATCATGCACTGATCACGTGGCTGATCATGCAATGATCACGTAGCTACCATGTACTGGTCACGTGACTGATCATGCACTGATCACGTAATTGATCATGCACTGATCATGTGGCTGATCATGCACTGATCACGTGACTGATCATGCACTGATCACGTGACTGATCATGCACTGATCACGTGGCTATCATGCACTGCTCACGTGGCTGATCATGCAATGATCACGCAGCTACCATGCACTGATCACGTGACTGATCATGCACTGATCACGTGGCTGATCATGCACTGATCACGTGACTGATCATGCACTGATCACGTGGCTATCATGCACTGATCACGTGGCTGATCATGCACTGATCACGTGGCTATCATGCACTGATCACGTGACTGATCATGCACTGATCATGTTTGATCATGCACTGATCACGTGGCTATCATGCACTGATCATGGCTGATCATACACTGATCACGTGCTGGTCATGCACTACACTGATCATGCACTGATCATCACTGATCAACTGATCACGTGGCTATCATGCACTACTCACGTGGCTGATCATGCAATGATCATGTAGCTACCATGTACTGGTCACGTGACTGATCATGCATCAGGTGACTGATCATGCACTGATCACGTGGCTATCATGCACTGATCACGTGGCTGATCATGCACTGATCACGTGCCTGGTCATGCAGATCACGTGACAATCATGCACTGATCACGTAGCAATCATGCACTGATCACGTGGCTGATCATGCACTGATCACGTGGCTGATCATGCACTGATCACGTGGCTATCATGCACTGATCACGTGGCTGATCATGCACTGATACGTGACTGAGCATGGACTGATCACATGACTATCATGTAGTGATCACGTGACTTAATGCACTGATCATGTGACTGATCATGCGCTGATCATGTTTGCTATCATACACTGATCATGTGCCTCTGGAGGCAATAAACACTGAGTAGGCATGAATCAAACAGTCAGCAGGCAATAATCATGGAACTCAGCTGTGAGGAATCATGCTGCTCAGCTGGCAATAATCAAGCAGCTGAGCAGGCAGGAATTACGCAGGCTGGCAATTGTCAAGCAGATGACAGGCAGGAATCATGCAGCTCAGCTGGCAATTGTCAAGCAGATGAGCAGACAGTAATCACGCAGCTCAGCAGGCCCTGATCACGTGACTGAGCATGCACTGTTCACGTGGCTGATCATACACTGATCACGTGATTGATCATGCACTGATCACTTGGATATCATGCACTGATCACGTGGCTGATCATACACTGATCACGTGTCTGACCATGCACTGATCACGTGGCTGATCATGCACTGATCACGTGATTGATCATGCACTGATCACGTGGCTGATCATGCACTGATCACGTGGCTGATCATGCACTGATCACGTGACTGATCATGCACTGATCACGTGATTGATCATGCACTGATCACGTGGCTTATCATGCACTGATCATGTGACTGATCATGCACTGATCATGTTTGGTGTCACACACTGATCATGTGCATCTGGAGGCAATGAACAAAGAGCTGAGTAGGCAGGAATCAGTCAGCAGGCTATAATCATGGAACTCAGCTCTGAGAAATCATGCTGCTCAGCTGGAAATAATCAAGTAGATGAGCAGGCAGGAATTATGCAGCACAGGTGGCAATGTCATGACAGGCAGGAATCGTACAGCTCAGCTGGCAATTGTCAAGCAGATGAGCAGACAGTAATCACGCAGCTCAGCAGGCCCTGATCACGTGACTGAGCATGCACTGATCACGTGGCTGATCATGCACTGATCACGTGACTGATCATGCACTGATCACGTGGCTATCATGCACTGATCACGTGGCTGATCATGCACTGATCACGTGACTGATCATGCACTGATCACGTGGCTGATCATGCACTGATCACGTGACTGATCATGCACTGATCACGTGGCTGATCATGCACTGATCACGTGGCTATCATGCACTGATCACGTGACTGATCATGCACTGATCACGTGGCTGATCATGCACTGATCACGTGGCTGATCATGCACTGATCACGTGACTGATCATGCACTGATCACGTGGCTATCATGCACTGATCACGTGATCTGATCATGATCACTGATCACGATCACTGCATGCTGATCATGATCACGTGGCTATCATGCTGATCACTGGCTGATCATGTGGCTGATCATGCAGGATATCAGCACATGGCTGTCACAGATGACACATCGTATCACTGAATGATCATGCACTGATCACGTAATCATCATGCACTGATCACGTGACTGATCATGCACTGATCACGTGACTGATCATGCACTGATCACGTGACTGATCATGCACTGATCACGTGGCTATCATGCACTGATCACGTGGCTGATCATGCACTGATCACGTGACTGATCATGCACTGATCACGTGACTGATCATGCACTGATCACGTGGCTGATCATGCACTGATCACGTGGCTGATCATGCACTGATCACGTGGCTATCATGCACTGATCACGTGGCTGATCATGCACTGATCACGTGGCTGATCATGCACTGATCACGTGGCTGATCATGCACTGATCACGTGACTGATCATGCACTGATCACGTGGCTGATCATGCACTGATCACGTGGCTGATGCACTGATCACGTGCTGATCACTGATCAGTGACTGATCATGCACTGATCGTCATGCTGATCATGCACTGATCACGTGGCTGATCATGCACTATCACACGTGGCTGATCATGCAATGATCATGTAGCTACCATGTACTGGTCACGTGACTGATCATACACCATGCACTGATCACGTGACTGATCATGCACTGATCACGTGGCTATCATGCACTGATCACGTGGCTGATCATGCACTGATCACGTGCCTGATCATGCACTGATCACGTGACTAATCATGCACTGATCACGTGCTATCATGCACTGATCACGTGGCTGATCATGCACTGATCACGTGGCTGATCATGCACTGATCACGTGGCTATCATGCACTGATCACGTGGCTGATCATGCACTGATACCGTGACTGAGCATGGACTGATCACATGACTATCATGTAGTGATCACGTGACTTAATGGGGCTGATCATGTGACTGATCATGCGCTGATCATGTTTGCTATCATACACTGATCATGTGCCTCTGGAGGCAATAAACAAAGAGCTGAGTAGGCATGAATCAAACAGTCAGCAGGCAATAATCATGGAACTCAGCTGTGAGGAATCATGCTGCTCAGCTGGCAATAATCAAGCAGCTGAGCAGGCAGGAATTACACAGCACAGCTGGCAATTGTCAAGCAGATGACAGGCAGGAATCATGCAGCTCAGCTGGCAATTGTCAAGCAGATGAGCAGACAGTAATCACGCAGCTCAGCAGGCCTGATCACGTGACTGAGCATGCACTGTTCACGTGGCTGATCATACACTGATCACGTGATTGATCATGCACTGATCACTTGGATATCATGCACTGATCACGTGGCTGATCATACACTGTTCACGTGTCTGACCATGCACTGATCACGTGGCTGATCATGCACTGATCACGTGATTGATCATGCACTTATCACGTGGCTGATCATGCACTGATCACGCAGCTACCATGTACTGGTCACATGACTGATCATGCACTGATCACGTAATTGATCATGCACTGATCACCTGGCTTATCATGCATTGATCATGTGACTGATCATGTGCTGATCATGTTTGGTGTCACACACTGATCATGTGCATCTGGAGGCAATGAACAAAGAGCTGAGTAGGCAGGAATCAGTCAGCAGGCTATAATCATGGAACTCAGCTCTGAGAAATCATGCTGCTCAGCTGGAAATAATCAAGTAGATGAGCAGGCAGGAATTATGCAGCACAGGTGGCAATAGTCAAGGAGATGACAGGCAGGAATCGTACAGCTCAGCTGGCAATTGTCAAGCAGATGAGCAGACAGTAATCACGCAGCTCAGCAGGCCCTGATCACGTGACTGAGCATGCACTGTTCACGTGGCTGATCACACACCTATCACGTGAATGATCATGCACTGATCACGTGGCTCTCATGCACTGATCACGTGATTGATCATGCACTGATCACGTAATTGTATGCACTGCTCACGTGGCTATCATGCACTGATCACGTGACTGATCATGCACTGATCACGTAGCTATCATGCACTGATCACGTGGCTGATCATGCACTGATCACGGGACTGATCATGCACTGATCACGGGCTATCATGCACTGACTACATGACTCCACATGCACTGATCACGTGGATGATCATGCACTGATCACGTGACTATCATGCACTGATCACGTGGCTATCATGCACTGATCACGTGGATATGCACTGATCACGTGGCTGATCACACACTATCACATGACTGATCATGCACTGATCACGTGGCTATCATGCACTGATCACGTGGCTGATCATGCACTGATCACGTAGCTATCATGTACTGGTCACGTGACTGATCATGCACTGATCACGTAATTGATCATGCACTGATCATGTGGCTGATCATGCACTGATCACGTGACTGATCATGCACTGATCACGTGACTGATCATGCACTGATCACGTGGCTATCATGCACTGCTCATGTGGCTGATCATGCACTGATCACGGCTATCATGCACTGATCACGTGACTGATCATGCACTGATCACGTGGCTGATCAGCACTGATCACGTGACTGATCATGCACTGATCACGTGACTGATCATGCACTGATCACGTGGCTATCATGCACTGATCACGTGGCTGATCATGCACTGATCACGCAGCTACCATGTACTGGTCACGTGACTGATCATGCACTGATCATGTAATTGATCATGCACTGATCACGTGGCTATCATGCACTGATCACGTGGCTGGTCATACACTGATCACGTGCCTGGTCATGCACTGATCACATGACTGATCATGCACTGATCACGTGACTGATCATGCACTGATCACGTGGCTATCATGCACTACTCACGTGGCTGATCATGCAATGATCATGTAGCTACCATGTACGGTCACGTGACTGATCATGCACTGATCAGGTGACTGATCATGCACTGATCACGTGGCTATCATGCACTGATCATGTGGCTGATCATACACTGATCACGTGCCTGGTCATGCACTGATCACGTGACTAATCATGAACTGATCACGTAGCAATCATGCACTGATCACCTGGCTGATCATGCACTGATCACGTGGCTATCATGCACTGATCACGTGGCTATCATGCACTGATCACGTGTCTGATCATGCACTGATACCATGACTGAGCATGGACTGATCACATGACTATCATGTAGTGATCACGTGACTTAATGGCGCTGATCATGTGACTGATCATGCGCTGATCATGTTTGCTATCATACACTGATCATGTGCCTCTGGAGGCAATAAACAAAGAGCTGAGTAGGCATGAATCAAACAGTCAGCAGGCAATAATCATGGAACTCAGCTGTGAGGAATCATGCTGCTCAGCTGGCAATAATCAAGCAGCTGAGCAGGCAGGAATTACACAGCACAGCTGGCAATTGTCAAGCAGATGACAGGCAGGAATCATGCAGCTCAGCTGGCAATTGTCAAGCAGATGAGCAGACAGTAATCACGCAGCTCAGCAGGCCCTGATCACGTGACTGAGCATGCACTGTTCACGTGGCTGATCATACACTGATCACGTGATTGATCATGCACTGATCACTTGGATATCATGCACTGATCACGTGGCTGATCATACACTGTTCACGTGTCTGACCATGCACTGATCACGTGGCTGATCATGCACTGATCACGTGACTGATCATGCACTGATCACGTGGCTGATCATGCACTGATCACGCAGCTACCATGCACTGGTCACATGACTGATCATGCACTGATCACGTAATTGATCATGCACTGATCACCTGGCTTATCATGCATTGATCATGTGACTGATCATGCTGATCATGTTTGGTGTCACACACTGATCATGTGCATCTGGAGGCAATGAACAAAGAGCTGAGTAGGCAGGAATCAGTCAGCAGGCTATAATCATGGAACTCAGCTCTGAGAAATCATGCTGCTCAGCTGGAAATAATCAAGTAGATGAGCAGGCAGGAATTATGCAGCACAGGTGGCAATAGTCAAGAGATGACAGGCAGGAATCGTACAGCTCAGCTGGCAATTGTCAAGCAGATGAGCAGACAGTAATCACGCAGCTCAGCAGGCCCTGATCACGTGACTGAGCATGCACTGTTCACGTGGCTGATCACACTGATCACGTGACTGATCATGCACTGATCACGTGGCTATCATGCACTGATCACGTGACTGATCATGCACTGATCACGTAGCTATCATGCACTGATCACGTGGCTGATCATGCACTGATCACGGGACTGATCATGCACTGATCACGGCGCTATCATGCATTGACTACATGACTGACATGCACTGATCACGTGGATGATCATGCACTGATCACGTGACTATCATGCACTGATCACGTGGCTATCATGCACTGATCACGTGGATATCATGCACTGATCACGTGGCTGATCATGCACTATCACATGACTGATCATGCACTGATCACGTGGCTATCATGCACTGATCACGTGGCTGATCATGCAATGATCACGTAGCTACCATGTACTGGTCACGTGACTGATCATGCACTGATCAAGTAATTGATCATGCACTGATCATGTGGCTGATCATGCACTGATCACGTGACTGATCATGCACTGATCACGTGACTGATCATGCACTGATCACGTGGCTATCATGCACTGCTCACGTGGCTGATCTGGCAATGATCACGCAGCTACCATGTACTGGTCACGTGACTGATCATGCACTGATCATGTGGCTGATCATGCACTGATCACGTGACTGATCATGCACTGATCACGTGGCTATCATGCACTGATCACGTGGCTGATCATGCACTGATCACGTGGCTACCATGTACTGGTCACGTGACTGATCATGCACTGATCATGTAATTGATCATGCACTGATCACGTGGCTATCATGCACTGATCACATGGCTGGTCATGCACTGATCACGTGCTGGTCATGCACTGATCACGTGACTGATCATGCACTGATCACGTGACTGATCATGCACTGATCACGTGGCTATCATGCACTATCACGTGGCTGATCATGCAATGATCATGTAGCTACCATGTACTGTCACGTGACTGATCATGCACCCATCAGGTGACTGATCATGCACTGATCACGTGGCTATCATGCACTGATCACGTGGCTGATCATGCACTGATCACGTGCCTGGTCATGCACTGATCACGTGACTAATCATGCACTGATCACGTGCAATCATGCACTGATCACCTGGCTGATCATGCACTGATCACGTGGCTATCATGCACTGATCACGTGGCTGATCATGCACTGATCACGTGGCTGATCATGCACTGATACCGTGACTGAGCATGGACTGATCACATGACTATCATGTAGTGATCACGTGACTTAATGGCGCTGATCATGTGACTGATCATGCGCTGATCATGTTTGCTATCATACACTGATCATGTGCCTCTGGAGGCAATAAACAAAGAGCTGAGTAGGCATGAATCAAACAGTCAGCAGGCAATAATCATGGAACTCAGCTGTGAGGAATCATGCTGCTCAGCTGGCAATAATCAAGCAGCTGAGCAGGCAGGAATTACACAGCACAGCTGGCAATTGTCAAGCAGATGACAGGCAGGAATCATGCAGCTCAGCTGGCAATTGTCAAGCAGATGAGCAGACAGTAATCACGCAGCTCAGCAGGCCCTGATCACGTGACTGAGCATGCACTGTTCACGTGGCTGATCATACACTGATCACGTGACTGATCATGCACTGATCACTTGGATATCATGCACTGATCACGTGGCTGATCATACACTGTTCACGTGTCTGATCATGCACTGATCACGTGGCTGATCATGCACTGATCACGTGACTGATCATGCACTGATCACGTGGCTGATCATGCACTGATCACGTGTACTGCTGACTGATCATGCACTGATCACGTGGATCATGCACTGATCATGGCTTATCATGCATCATGTGACTGATCATGTGCTGATCATGTTTGGTGTCATACACTGATCATGTGCATCTGGAGGCAATGAACAAAGAGCTGAGTAGGCAGGAATCAGTCAGCAGGCTATAATCATGGAACTCAGCTCTGAGAAATCATGCTGCTCAGCTGGCAATAATCAAGTAGATGAGCAGGCAGGAATTATGCAGCACAGGTGGCAATGTCAAGCAGATGACAGGCAGGAATCATGCAGCTCAGCTGGCAATTGTCAAGCAGATGAGCAGACAGTAATCACGCAGCTCAGCAGGCCTGATCACGTGACTGATCATGCACTGATCACGTGGCTGATCATACACTGATCACGTGACTGATCATGCACTGATCACGTGGCTATCATGCACTGATCACGTGGCTGATCATGCACTGATCACGTGGCTGATCATGCACTGATCACGTGGCTGATCATGCACTGATCACGTGACTGATCATGCACTGATCACGTGGCTATCATGCACTGATCACGTGGCTGATCATGCACTGATCACGGGACTGATCATGCACTGATCACGTGGCTATCATGCACTGATCACATGACTCATCATGCACTGATCACGTGGCTGATCATGCACTGATCACGTGACTGATCATGCACTGATCACGTGGCTGATCATGCACTGATCACGTGGCTGATCATGCACTGATCACGTGGCTGATCATGCACTGATCACGTGACTGATCATGCACTGATCACGTGGCTGATCATGCACTGATCACGTGGCTGATCATGCACTGATCACGTGGCTATCATGCACTGATCACGTGATCATATCATGCAATTGATCACGCAGATGACCATGACATGTCACGTGCTGATCATGCACTGATCACGTGACTGATCATGCACTGATCACGTGGCTATCATGCACTGATCACGTGGCTGATCATGCACTGATCACGTGGCTATCATGCACTGATCACGTGACTGATCATGCACTGATCACGTGGCTGATCATGCACTGATCACGTGGCTGATCATGCACTGATCACGTGGCTGATCATGCACTGATCACGTGGCTATCATGCACTGATCACGTGGCTGATCATGCACTGATACGTGACTGAGCATGGACTGATCACATGACTATCATGTAGTGATCACGTGACTTAATGGCGCTGATCATGTGACTGATCATGCGCTGATCATGTTTGCTATCATACACTGATCATGTGCCTCTGGAGGCAATAAACAAAGAGCTGAGTAGGCACGAATCAAACAGTCAGCAGGCAATAATCATGGAACTCAGCTGTGAGGAATCATGCTGCTCAGCTGGCAATAATCAAGCAGCTGAGCAGGCAGGAATTACAGCACAGCTGGCAATTGTCAAGCAGATGACAGGCAGGAATCGTGCAGCTCAGCTGGCAATTGTCAAGCAGATGAGCAGACAGTAATCACGCAGCTCAGCAGGCCCTGATCACGTGACTGAGCATGCACTGTTCACGTGGCTGATCATACACTGATCACGTGATTGATCATGCACTGATCACTTGGATATCATGCACTGATCACGTGGCTGATCATACACTGTTCACGTGTCTGACCATGCACTGATCACGTGGCTGATCATGCACTGATCACGTGACTGATCATGCACTGATCACGTGGCTGATCATGCACTGATCACGTGGCTGACCATGCACTGGTCACGTGACTGATCATGCACTGATCACGTAATTGATCATGCACTGATCACGTGGCTTATCATGCACTGATCATGTGACTGATCATGTGCTGATCATGTTTGGTGTCACACACTGATCATGTGCATCTGGAGGCAATGAACAAAGAGCTGAGTAGGCAGGAATCAGTCAGCAGGCTATAATCATGGAACTCAGCTCTGAGAAATCATGCTGCTCAGCTGGCAATAATCAAGTAGATGAGCAGGCAGGAATTATGCAGCACAGGTGGCAATGTCAAGCAGATGACAGGCAGGAATCGTGCAGCTCAGCTGGCAATTGTCAAGCAGATGAGCAGACAGTAATCACGCAGCTCAGCAGGCCTGATCACGTGACTGATCATGCACTGATCACGTGGCTGATCACACACTGATCACGTGACTGATCATGCACTGATCACGTGGCTATCATGCACTGATCACGTGACTGATCATGCACTGATCACGTGGCTGTCATGCACTGATCACGTGGCTATCATGCACTGATCACGTGACTGATCATGCACTGATCACGTGACTGATCATGCACTGATCACGTGGCTGATCATGCACTGATCACGGGCTGATCATGCACTGATCACGGGCTATCATGCACTGATACATGACTGATCATGCACTGATCACGTGGCTGATCATGCACTGATCACGTGACTGATCATGCACTGATCACGTGGCTGATCATGCACTGATCACGTGGCTATCATGCACTGATCACGTGGCTGATCATGCACTGATCACGTGACTGATCATGCACTGATCACGTGGCTATCATGCACTGATCACGTGGCTGATCATGCACTGATCACGTGGCTACATGCACTGTCACGTGACTGATCATGCACTGATCACGTGACTGATCATGCACTGATCACGTGGCTGATCATGCACTGATCACGTGACTGATCATGCACTGATCACGTGACTGATCATGCACTGATCACGTGGCTATCATGCACTGATCACGTGGCTGATCATGCACTGATCACGTGGCTTCATGCACTGATCACGTGACTGATCATGCACTGATCACGTGGCTGATCATGCACTGATCACGTGACTGATCATGCACTGATCACGTGGCTATCATGCACTGATCACGTGGCTATCATGCACTGATCACGTGGCTGATCATGCACTGATACCATGACTGATCATGGACTGATCACATGACTATCATGCAGTGATCACGTGACTTAATGGCGCTGATCATGTGACTGATCATGCGCTGATCATGTTTGCTATCATACACTGATCATGTGCCTCTGGAGGCAATAAACAAAGAGCTGAGTAGGCATGAATCAAACAGTCAGCAGGCAATAATCATGGAACTCAGCTGTGAGGAATCATGCTGCTCAGCTGGCAATAATCAAGCAGCTGAGCAGGCAGGAATTACGCAGCACAGCTGGCAATTGTCAAGCAGATGACAGGCAGGAATCGTGCAGCTCAGCTGGCAATTGTCAAGCAGATGAGCAGACAGTAATCACGCAGCTCAGCAGGCCCTGATCACGTGACTGAGCATGCACTGTTCACGTGGTTGATCATACACTGATCACGTGACTGATCATGCACTGATCACTTGGATATCATGCATTGATCACGTGGCTGATCATACACTGATCACGTGTCTGATCATGCACTGATCACGTGGCTGATCATGCACTGATCACGTGACTGATCATGCACTGATCACGTGGCTGATCATGCACTGATCACATGGCTGATCACGCAGCTACCATACTGATCACGTGACTGATCATGCACTGATCACGTGACTGATCATGCACTGATCACGTGGCTTATCATGCACTGATCATGTGACTGATCATGCACTGATCATGTTTGGTGTCACACACTGATCATGTGCATCTGGAGGCAATGAACAAAGAGCTGAGTAGGCAGGAATCAGTCAGCAGGCTATAATCATGGAACTCAGCTCTGAGAAATCATGCTGCTCAGCTGGCAATAATCAAGTAGATGAGCAGGCAGGAATTATGCAGCACAGGTGGCAATGTCAAGCAGATGACAGGCAGGAATCATGCAGCTCAGCTGGCAATTGTCAAGCAGATGAGCAGACAGTAATCACGCGCTCATCATGCACTGATCACGTGATCATGCACTGATCACGTGGCTGATCACACTATCACGTGACTGATCATGCACTGATCACGTGGCTCATGCACTGATCACGTGATTGCATGCACTGATCACGTGGCTGTCATGCACTGATCACGTGGCTATCATGCACTGATCACGTGATGATCATGCACTGATCACGTGGCTATCATGCACTGATCACGTGGCTGATCATGCACTGATCACGACTGATCATGCACTGATCACGCTATCATGCACTGATCACATGGCTGATCATGCACTGATCACGTGGCTGATCATGCACTGATCACGTGACTATCATGCACTGATCACGTGGCTATCATGCACTGATCACGTGGCTATCATGCACTGATCACGTGGCTGATCATGCACTGATCACGTGACTGATCATGCACTGATCACGTGGCTATCATGCACTGATCACGTGGCTGATCATGCACTGATCACGTGGCTACCATGCACTGATCACGTGACTGATCATGCACTGATCACGTGACTGATCATGCACTGATCACGTGGCTGATCATGCACTGATCACGTGGCTGATCATGCACTGATCACGTGACTGATCATGCACTGATCACGTGGCTATCATGCACTGATCACGTGGCTGATCATGCACTGATCACGTGGCTATCATGCACTGATCACGTGACTGATCATGCACTGATCACGTGGCTGATCATGCACTGATCACGTGACTGATCATGCACTGATCACGTGGCTGATCATGCACTGATCACGTGGCTGATCATGCACTGATCACGTGGCTGATCATGCACTGATACCGTGACTGAGCATGGACTGATCACATGACTATCATGTAGTGATCACGTGACTTAATGGCGCTGATCATGTGACTGATCATGCACTGATCATGTTTGCTATCATACACTGATCATGTGCCTCTGGAGGCAATAAACAAAGAGCTGAGTAGGCACGAATCAAACAGTCAGCAGGCAATAATCATGGAACTCAGCTGTGAGGAATCATGCTGCTCAGCTGGCAATAATCAAGCAGCTGAGCAGGCAGGAATTACACAGCACAGCTGGCAATTGTCAAGCAGATGACAGGCAGGAATCATGCAGCTCAGCTGGCAATTGTCAAGCAGATGAGCAGACAGTAATCACGCAGCTCAGCAGGCCCTGATCACGTGACTGAGCATGCACTGTTCACGTGGCTGATCATACACTGATCACGTGATTGATCATGCACTGATCACTTGGATATCATGCACTGATCACGTGGCTGATCATACACTGTTCACGTGTCTGACCATGCACTGATCACGTGGCTGATCATGCACTGATCACGTGACTGATCATGCACTGATCACGTGGCTGATCATGCACTGATCACGTGGCTACCATGCACTGGTCACGTGACTGATCATGCACTGATCACGTAATTGATCATGCACTGATCACGTGGCTATCATGCACTGATCATGTGACTGATCATGTGCTGATCATGTTTGGTGTCACACACTGATCATGTGCCTCTGGAGGCAATGAACAAAGAGCTGAGTAGGCAGGAATCAGTCAGCAGGCTATAATCATGGAACTCAGCTCTGAGAAATCATGCTGCTCAGCTGGCAATAATCAAGTAGATGAGCAGGCAGGAATTATGCAGCACAGGTGGCAATTGTCAAGCAGATGACAGGCAGGAATCGCAGCTCAGCTGGCAATTGTCAAGCAGATGAGCAGACAGTAATCACGCAGCTCAGCAGGCCCTGATCACGTGACTGAGCATGCACTGTTCACGTGGCTGATCACACACTGATCACGTGACTGATCATGCACTGATCACGTGGCTATCATGCACTGATCACGTGGCTGATCATGCACTGATCACGTGGCTGATCATGCACTGATCACGTGGCTATCATGCACTGATCACGTGGCTGATCATGCACTGATCACGTGGCTATCATGCACTGATCACGTGGCTGATCATGCACTGATCACGTGACTGATCATGCACTGATCACGTGGCTATCATGCACTGATACATGACTGATCATGCACTGATCACGTGGCTGATCATGCACTGATCACGTGACTATCATGCACTGATCACGTGGCTCATGCACTGATCACGTGGCTATCATGCACTGATCACGTGGCTGATCATGCACTGATCACGTGACTGATCATGCACTGATCACGTGGCTATCATGCACTGATCACGTGGCTGATCATGCACTGATCACGTGCTACCATGTACTGGTCACGTGACTGATCATGCACTGATCACGTGACTGATCATGCACTGATCACGTGGCTGATCATGCACTGATCACGTGGCTGATCATGCACTGATCACGTGACTGATCATGCACTGATCACGTGGCTATCATGCACTGATCACGTGGCTGATCATGCACTGATCACGTAGCTATCATGCACTGATCACGTGACTGATCATGCACTGATCACGTGGCTGATCATGCACTGATCACGTGACTGATCATGCACTGATCACGTGGCTGATCATGCACTGATCACGTGGCTGATCATGCACTGATCACGTGGCTGATCATGCACTGATACCGTGACTGAGCATGGACTGATCACATGACTATCATGTAGTGATCACGTGACTTAATGGCGCTGATCATGTGACTGATCATGCGCTGATCATGTTTGCTATCATACACTGATCATGTGCCTCTGGAGGCAATAAACAAAGAGCTGAGTAGGCACGAATCAAACAGTCAGCAGGCAATAATCATGGAACTCAGCTGTGAGGAATCATGCTGCTCAGCTGGCAATAATCAAGCAGCTGAGCAGGCAGGAATTACGCAGCACAGCTGGCAATTGTCAAGCAGATGACAGGCAGGAATCGTGCAGCTCAGCTGGCAATTGTCAAGCAGATGAGCAGACAGTAATCACGCAGCTCAGCAGCCCTGATCACGTGACTGAGCATGCACTGTTCACGTGGCTGATCATACACTGATCACGTGATTGATCATGCACTGATCACTTGGATATCATGCACTGATCACGTGGCTGATCATACACTGTTCACGTGTCTGACCATGCACTGATCACGTGGCTGATCATGCACTGATCACGTGACTGATCATGCACTGATCACGTGGCTGATCATGCACTGATCACGTGGCTGACCATGCACTGATCACGTGACTGATCATGCACTGATCACGTGGCTATCATGCACTGCTCACGTGGCTGATCATGCAATGATCACGTAGCTATCCATGCACTGGTCACGTGACTGATCATGCACTGATCACGTGGCTGATCATGCACTGATCACGTGACTGATCATGCACTGATCACGTGACTGATCATGCACTGATCACGTGGCTATCATGCACTGATCACGTGGCTGATCATGCACTGATCACGTAGCTACCATGTACTGATCACGTGACTGATCATGCACTGATCACGTAATTGATCATGCACTGATCACGTGGCTATCATGCACTGATCACGTGGCTGATCATGCACTGATCACGTGACTGATCATGCACTGATCACGTGACTGATCATGCACTGATCACGTGACTGATCATGCACTGATCACGTGGCTATCATGCACTGATCACGTGGCTGATCATGCATGATCACGTAGCTACCATGTACTGGTCACGTGACTGATCATGCACTGATCACGTGACTGATCATGCACTGATCACGTGGCTGTCATGCACTGATCACGTGGCTGATCATGCACTGATCACGTGACTGATCATGCACTGATCACGTGACTGATCATGCACTGATCACGTGGCTATCATGCACTGATCACGTGGCTGATCATGCACTGATCACGTGGCTGATCATGCACTGATCACGTGGCTGATCATGCACTGATCACGTGGCTGATCATGCACTGATACCGTGACTGAGCATGGACTGATCACATGACTATCATGTAGTGATCACGTGACTTAATGGCGCTGATCATGTGACTGATCATGCACTGATCATGTTTGCTATCATACACTGATCATGTGCCTCTGGAGGCAATAAACAAAGAGCTGAGTAGGCACGAATCAAACAGTCAGCAGGCAATAATCATGGAACTCAGCTGTGAACATGCTGCTCAGCTGGCAGCAGCTGAGCAGGCAGGAATTACACAGCACAGCTGGCAATTGTCAAGCAGATGACAGGCAGGAATCATGCAGCTCAGCTGGCAATTGTCAAGCAGATGAGCAGACAGTAATCACGCAGCTCAGCAGGCCTGATCACGTGACTGAGCATGCACTGTTCACGTGGCTGATCATACACTGATCACGTGATTGATCATGCACTGATCACTTGGATATCATGCACTGATCACGTGGCTGATCATACACTTCACGTGTCTGACCATGCACTGATCACGTGGCTGATCATGCACTGATCACGTGACTGATCATGCACTGATCACGTGGCTGATCATGCACTGATCACGTGGCTTCATGCACTGGTCACGTGACTGATCATGCACTGATCACGTAATTGATCATGCACTGATCACGTGGCTATCATGCACTGATCATGTGACTGATCATGCACTGATCATGTTTGGTGTCATACACTGATCATGTGCATCTGGAGGCAATGAACAAAGAGCTGAGTAGGCAGGAATCAGTCAGCAGGCTATAATCATGGAACTCAGCTCTGAGAATCATGCTGCTCAGCTGAAATAATCAAGTAGATGATCAGGCAGAATTATGCAGCACAGGTGGCAATTGTCAAGCAGATGACAGGCAGGAATCGTGCAGCTCAGCTGGCAATTGTCAAGCAGATGAGCAGACAGTAATCACGCAGCTCATCAGGCCTGATCACGTGACTGATCATGCACTGATCACGTGGCTGATCATACACTATCACGTGACTGATCATGCACTGATCACGTGGCTATCATGCACTGATCACGTGGCTGATCATGCACTGATCACGTGGCTGTCATGCACTGATCACGTGGCTATCATGCACTGATCACGTGACTGATCATGCACTGATCACGTGCTATCATGCACTGATCACGTGGCTGATCATGCACTGATCACGGGCTGATCATGCACTGATCACGGGCTATCATGCACTGATACATGACTCATGCACTGATCACGTGGCTGATCATGCACTGATCACGTGACTGATCATGCACTGATCACGTGGCTATCATGCACTGATCACGTGGCTATCATGCACTGATCACGTGGCTGATCATGCACTGATCACGTGACTGATCATGCACTGATCACGTGGCTATCATGCACTGATCACGTGGCTGATCATGCACTGATCACGTGGCTACCATGCACTGGTCACGTGACTGATCATGCACTGATCACGTGACTGATCATGCACTGATCACGTGGCTGATCATGCACTGATCACGTGGCTGATCATGCACTGATCACGTGACTGATCATGCACTGATCACGTGGCTATCATGCACTGATCACGTGGCTGATCATGCACTGATCATGGCTATCATGCACTGATCACGTGACTGATCATGCACTGATCACGTGGCTGATCATGCACTGATCACGTGACTGATCATGCACTGATCACGTGGCTGATCATGCACTGATCACGTGGCTGATCATGCACTGATCACGTGGCTGATCATGCACTGATACCGTGACTGAGCATGGACTGATCACATGACTATCATGTAGTGATCACGTGACTTAATGGCGCTGATCATGTGACTGATCATGCGCTGATCATGTTTGCTATCATACTGATCATGTGCCTCTGGAGGCAATAAACAAAGAGCTGAGTAGGCACGAATCAAACAGTCAGCAGGCAATAATCATGGAACTCAGCTGTGAGGAATCATGCTGCTCAGCTGGCAATAATCAAGCAGCTGAGCAGGCAGGAATTACGCAGCACAGCTGGCAATTGTCAAGCAGATGACAGGCAGGAATCGTGCAGCTCAGCTGGCAATTGTCAAGCAGATGAGCAGACAGTAATCACGCAGCTCAGCAGGCCCTGATCACGTGACTGAGCATGCACTGTTCACGTGGCTGATCATACACTGATCACGTGATTGATCATGCACTGATCACGTGGATATCATGCACTGATCACGTGGCTGATCATACACTGTTCACGTGTCTGACCATGCACTGATCACGTGGCTGATCATGCACTGATCACGTGACTGATCATGCACTGATCACGTGGCTGATCATGCACTGATCACGTGGCTGATCATGCACTGATCACGTGACTGATCATGCACTGATCACGTGGCTATCATGCACTGATCACGTGGCTGATCATGCACTGATCACGTGGCTATCATGTACTGATCACGTGACTGATCATGCACTGATCACGTGGCTGATCATGCACTGATCACGTGACTGATCATGCACTGATCACGTGGCTATCATGCACTGATCACGTGGCTGATCATGCACTGATCACGTAGCTATCATGCACTGATCACGTGACTGATCATGCACTGATCACGTGACTGATCATGCACTGATCACGTGGCTATCATGCACTGATCACGTGGCTGATCATGCACTGATCACGTGCTGATCATGCACTGATCACGTGACTGATCATGCACTGATCACGTGACTGATCATGCACTGATCACGTGGCTATCATGCACTGATCACGTGGCTGATCATGCAATGATCACGTAGCTACCATGCACTGATCACGTGACTGATCATGCACTGATCACGTGACTGATCATGCACTGATCACGTGGCTATCATGCACTGATCACGTGGCTGATCATGCACTGATCACGTGCCTGATCATGCACTGATCACGTGACTGATCATGCACTGATCACGTGGCTATCATGCACTGATCACGTGGCTGATCATGCACTGATCACGTGGCTGATCATGCACTGATCACGTGGCTGATCATGCACTGATCACGTGGCTGATCATGCACTGATCCGTGACTGAGCATGGACTGATCACATGACTATCATGTAGTGATCACGTGACTTAATGGCGCTGATCATGTGACTGATCATGCACTGATCATGTTTGCTATCATACACTGATCATGTGCCTCTGGAGGCAATAAACAAAGAGCTGAGTAGGCATGAATCAAACAGTCAGCAGGCAATAATCATGGAACTCAGCTGTGAGGAATCATGCTGCTCAGCTGGCAATAATCAAGCAGCTGAGCAGGCAGGAATTACAGCACAGCTGGCAATTGTCAAGCAGATGACAGGCAGAATCGTGCAGCTCAGCTGGCAATTGTCAAGCAGATGAGCAGACAGTAATCACGCAGCTCAGCAGGCCCTGATCACGTGACTGAGCATGCACTGTTCACGTGGCTGATCATACACTGATCACGTGATGATCATGCACTGATCACGTGGATATCATGCACTGATCACGTGGCTGATCATACACTGTTCACGTGTCTGATCATGCACTGATCACGTGGCTGATCATGCACTGATCACGTGACTGATCATGCACTGATCACGTGGCTGATCATGCACTGATCACGTGGCTGATCATGCACTGATCACGTGACTGATCATGCACTGATCACGTGACTGATCATGCACTGATCACGTGGCTTATCATGCACTGATCATGTGACTGATCATGTGCTGATCATGTTTGGTATCACACACTGATCATGTGCATCTGGAGGCAATGAACAAAGAGCTGAGTAGGCAGGAATCAGTCAGCAGGCTATAATCATGGAACTCAGCTCTGAGAAATCATGCTGCTCAGCTGGCAATAATCAAGTAGATGAGCAGGCAGGATTATGCAGCACAGGTGGCAATTGTCAAGCAGATGACAGGCAGGAATCGTGCAGCTCAGCTGGCAATTGTCAAGCAGATGAGCAGACAGTAATCACGCAGCTCAGCAGCACTGATCACGTGACTGATCATGCACTGATCACGTGGCTGATCACACACTGATCACGTGACTGATCATGCACTGATCACGTGGCTATCATGCACTGATCACGTGACTGATCATGCACTGATCACGTGACTGATCATGCACTGATCACGTGGCTGATCATGCACTGATCACGTGGCTGATCATGCACTGATCACGTGGCTATCATGCACTGATCACGTGGCTGATCATGCACTGATCACGACTGATCATGCACTGATCATGGCTATCATGCACTGATCATGCTGATCATGCACTGATCACGTGGCTGATCATGCACTGATCACGTGACTATCATGCACTGATCACGTGGCTATCATGCACTGATCACGTGGCTATCATGCACTGATCACGTGGCTGATCATGCATCATGACTGATCATGCACTGATCACGTGGCTATCATGCACTGATCACGTGGCTGATCATGCACTGATCACGTAGCTACCATGCACTGGTCACGTGACTGATCATGCACTGATCACGTGACTGATCATGCACTGATCACGTGGCTGATCATGCACTGATCACGTGGCTGATCATGCACTGATCACGTGACTGATCATGCACTGATCACGTGGCTATCATGCACTGATCACGTGGCTGATCATGCACTGATCACGTGGCTATCATGCACTGATCACGTGACTGATCATGCACTGATCACGTGGCTGATCATGCACTGATCACGTGACTGATCATGCACTGATCACGTGGCTGATCATGCACTGATCACGTGGCTGATCATGCACTGATCACGTGGCTGATCATGCACTGATACCGTGACTGAGCATGGACTGATCACATGACTATCATGTAGTGATCACGTGACAATGGCGCTGATCATGTGACTGATCATGCACTGATCATGTTTGCTATCATACACTGATCATGTGCCTCTGGAGGCAATAAACAAAGAGCTGAGTAGGCATGAATCAAACAGTCAGCAGGCAATAATCATGGAACTCAGCTGTGAGGAATCATGCTGCTCAGCTGGCAATAATCAAGCAGCTGAGCAGGCAGGAATTGCAGCACAGCTGGCAATTGTCAAGCAGATGACAGGCAGGAATCATGCAGCTCAGCTGGCAATTGTCAAGCAGATGAGCAGACAGTAATCACGCAGCTCAGCAGGCCCTGATCACGTGACTGAGCATGCACTGTTCACGTGGCTGATCATACACTGATCACGTGATTGATCATGCACTGATCACTGGATATCATGCACTGATCACGTGGCTGATCATACACTGTTCACGTGTCTGACCATGCACTGATCACGTGGCTGATCATGCACTGATCACGTGACTGATCATGCACTGATCACGTGGCTGCATCATGATGATCATGGCTTCCATGCACTGATCACGTGACTGATCATGCACTGATCACGTGATGATCATGCACTGATCACGTGGCTTATCATGCACTGATCATGTGACTGATCATGCTGATCATGTTTGGTGTCACACTGATCATGTGCATCTGGAGGCAATGAACAAAGAGCTGAGAGCGGAATCAGTCAGCAGGCTATAATCATGGAACTCAGCTCTGAGAAATCATGCTGCTCAGCTGGCAATAATCAAGTAGATGATCAGGCAGGAATTATGCACAGGTGGCAATTGTCAAGCAGATGACAGGCAGGAATCGTGCAGCTCAGCTGGCAATTGTCAAGCAGATGAGCAGACAGTAATCACGCAGCTCAGCAGGCCCTGATCACGTGACTGATCATGCACTGATCACGTGGCTGATCACACACTGATCATGATGATCATGCACTGATCACGTGGCTATCATGCACTGATCACGTGACTGATCATGCACTGATCACGTGACTGTCATGCACTGATCACGTGGCTATCATGCACTGATCACGTGACTGATCATGCACTGATCACGTGGCTATCATGCACTGATCACGTGGCTGATCATGCACTGATCACGACTGATCATGCACTGATCACGGGCTATCATGCACTGATCACGTGACTGATCATGCACTGATCACGTGGCTGATCATGCACTGATCACGTGACTGATCATGCACTGATCACGTGGCTGATCATGCACTGATCACGTGGCTATCATGCACTGATCACGTGGCTGATCATGCACTGATCACGTGACTGATCATGCACTGATCACGTGGCTATCATGCACTGATCACGTGGCTGATCATGCACTGATCACGTGCTACCATGTACTGGTCACGTGACTGATCATGCACTGATCACGTAATTGATCATGCACTGATCACGTGGCTGATCATGCACTGATCACGTGGCTGATCATGCACTGATCACGTGACTGATCATGCACTGATCACGTGGCTATCATGCACTGATCACGTGGCTGATCATGCACTGATCACGTGGCTATCATGCACTGATCACGTGACTGATCATGCACTGATCACGTGGCTGATCATGCACTGATCACGTGACTGATCATGCACTGATCACGTGGCTGATCATGCACTGATCACGTGGCTATCATGCACTGATCACGTGGCTGATCATGCACTGATACCGTGACTGAGCATGGACTGATCACATGACTATCATGTAGTGATCACGTGACTTAATGGCGCTGATCATGTGACTGATCATGCACTGATCATGTTTGCTATCATACACTGATCATGTGCCTCTGGAGGCAATAAACAAAGAGCTGAGTAGGCACGAATCAAACAGTCAGCAGGCAATAATCATGGAACTCAGCTGTGAGGAATCATGCTGCTCAGCTGGCAATAATCAAGCAGCTGAGCAGGCAGAATTACGCAGCACAGCTGGCAATTGTCAAGCAGATGACAGGCAGGAATCATGCAGCTCAGCTGGCAATTGTCAAGCAGATGAGCAGACAGTAATCACGCAGCTCAGCAGGCCCTGATCACGTGACTGAGCATGCACTGTTCACGTGGCTGATCATACTGATCACGTGACTGATCATGCACTGATCACGTGGATATCATGCACTGATCACGTGGCTGATCATGCTGTTCACGTGTCTGATCATGCACTGATCACGTGGCTGATCATGCACTGATCACGTGACTGATCATGCACTGATCACGTGGCTGATCATGCACTGATCACGTGGCTGATCATGCACTGATCACGTGACTGATCATGCACTGATCACGTGACTGATCATGCACTGATCACGTGGCTTATCATGCACTGATCATGTGACTGATCATGCACTGATCATGTTTGGTGTCACACACTGATCATGTGCATCTGGAGGCAATGAACAAAGAGCTGAGTAGGCGAATCAGTCAGCAGGCTATAATCATGGAACTCAGCTCTGAGAAATCATGCTGCTCAGCTGGCAATAATCAAGTGATGATCAGGCAGGAATTATGCAGCACAGGTGGCAATTGTCATGCAGATGACAGGCAGGTGTTGCAGCTCAGCTGGTCAAGCAGTGATCAGACAGTAATCACGCAGCTCAGCAGGCCCTGATCACGTGACTGATCATGCACTGATCACGTGGCTGATCATACACTGATCACGTGACTGATCATGCACTGATCACGTGGCTATCATGCACTGATCACGTGGCTGATCATGCACTGATCACGTGATTGTCATGCACTGATCACGTGGCTGATCATGCACTGATCACGTGACTGATCATGCACTGATCACGTGGCTATCATGCACTGATCACGTGGCTGATCATGCACTGATCACGTGACTGATCATGCACTGATCACGGGCTATCATGCACTGATCACATGACTGACATGCACTGATCACGTGGCTGATCATGCACTGATCACGTGCTGATCATGCACTGATCACGTGGCTGATCATGCACTGATCACGTGGCTGATCATGCACTGATCACGTGGCTGATCATGCACTGATCACGTGACTGATCATGCACTGATCACGTGGCTATCATGCACTGATCACGTGGCTGATCATGCACTGATCACGTGGCTATCATGCACTGATCACGTGACTGATCATGCACTGATCACGTAACTGATCATGCACTGATCACGTGGCTGATCATGCACTGATCACGTGACTGATCATGCACTGATCACGTGACTGATCATGCACTGATCACGTGGCTATCATGCACTGATCACGTGGCTGATCATGCACTGATCACGTGCTATCATGCACTGATCACGTGACTGATCATGCACTGATCACGTGGCTGATCATGCACTGATCACGTGACTGATCATGCACTGATCACGTGGCTATCATGCACTGATCATGGCTGATCATGCACTGATCACGTGGCTATCATGCACTGATCACGTGACTGATCATGCACTGATCACGTGACTGATCATGCACTGATCACGTGGCTATCATGCACTGATCACGTGGCTGATCATGCACTGATCACGTGGCTGATCATGCACTGATCACGTGACTGATCATGCACTGATCACGTGGCTATCATGCACTGATCACGTGGCTGATCATGCACTGATCACGTGGCTGATCATGCACTGATCACGTGACTGATCATGCACTGATCACGTGGCTGATCATGCACTGATCACGTGGCTGATCATGCACTGATCACGTGGCTGATCATGCACTGATCACGTGACTGATCATGCACTGATCACGTGACTGATCATGCACTGATCACGTGGCTATCATGCACTGATCACGTGGCTGATCATGCACTGATCACGTGGCTGATCATGCACTGATCACGTGACTGATCATGCACTGATCACGTGACTGATCATGCACTGATCACGTGGCTATCATGCACTGATCACGTGGCTGATCATGCAATGATCACGTAGCTACCATGTACTGGTCACGTGACTGATCATGCACTGATCACGTGACTGATCATGCACTGATCACGTGGCTATCATGCACTGATCACGTGGCTGATCATGCACTGATCACGTGGCTGATCATGCACTGATCACGTGACTGATCATGCACTGATCACGTGGCTATCATGCACTGATCACGTGGCTGATCATGCACTGATCACGTGGCTGATCATGCACTGATCACGTGGCTGATCATGCACTGATCACGTGGCTGATCATGCACTGATACCGTGACTGAGCATGGACTGATCACATGACTATCATGTAGTGATCACGTGACTTAATGGCGCTGATCATGTGACTGATCATGCGCTGATCATGTTTGCTATCATACACTGATCATGTGCCTCTGGAGGCAATAAACAAAGAGCTGAGTAGGCACGAATCAAACAGTCAGCAGGCAATAATCATGGAACTCAGCTGTGAGGAATCATGCTGCTCAGCTGGCAATAATCAAGCAGCTGAGCAGGCAGGAATTACACAGCACAGCTGGCAATTGTCAAGCAGATGACAGGCAGGAATCATGCAGCTCAGCTGGCAATTGTCAAGCAGATGAGCAGACAGTAATCACGCAGCTCAGCAGGCCCTGATCACGTGACTGAGCATGCACTGTTCACGTGGCTGATCATACACTGATCACGTGATTGATCATGCACTGATCACTTGGATATCATGCACTGATCACGTGGCTGATCATACACTGTTCACGTGTCTGATCATGCACTGATCACGTGGCTGATCATGCACTGATCACGTGACTGATCATGCACTGATCACGTGGCTGATCATGCACTGATCACGTGGCTGATCATGCACTGATCACGTGACTGATCATGCACTGATCACGTGATGATCATGCACTGATCACGTGGCTTATCATGCACTGATCATGTGACTGATCATGCACTGATCATGTTTGGTGTCACACACTGATCATGTGCATCTGGAGGCAATGAACAAAGAGCTGAGTAGGCACGAATCAGTCAGCAGGCTATAATCATGGAACTCAGCTCTGAGAAATCATGCTGCTCAGCTGGCAATAATCAAGTAGATGAGCAGGCAGGAATTATGCAGCACAGTGGCAATTGTCAAGCAGATGACAGGCAGGAATCGTGCAGCTCAGCTGGCAATTGTCAAGCAGATGAGCAGACAGTAATCACGCAGCTCAGCAGGCCCTGATCACGTGACTGAGCATGCACTGTTCACGTGGCTGATCATACACTGATCACGTGACTGATCATGCACTGATCACGTGGCTATCATGCACTGATCACGTGGCTGATCATGCACTGATCACGTGACTGTCATGCACTGATCACGTGGCTGATCATGCACTGATCACGTGACTGATCATGCACTGATCACGTGGCTATCATGCACTGATCACGTGGCTGATCATGCACTGATCACGGGACTGATCATGCACTGATCACGGGCTATCATGCACTGATACATGACTGATCATGCACTGATCACGTGGCTGATCATGCACTGATCACGTGACTGATCATGCACTGATCACGTGGCTGATCATGCACTGATCACGTGGCTATCATGCACTGATCACGTGGCTGATCATGCACTGATCACGTGACTGATCATGCACTGATCACGTGGCTATCATGCACTGATCACGTGGCTGATCATGCACTGATCACGTGGCTATCATGCACTGATCACGTGACTGATCATGCACTGATCACGTGATTGATCATGCACTGATCACGTGGCTGATCATGCACTGATCACGTGACTGATCATGCACTGATCACGTGACTGATCATGCACTGATCACGTGGCTATCATGCACTGATCACGTGGCTGATCATGCACTGATCACGTGGCTACCATGCACTGATCACGTGACTGATCATGCACTGATCACGTGGCTGATCATGCACTGATCACGTGACTGATCATGCACTGATCACGTGGCTGATCATGCACTGATCACGTGGCTGATCATGCACTGATCACGTGGCTATCATGCACTGATCACGTGACTGATCATGCACTGATCACGTGACTGATCATGCACTGATCACGTGGCTATCATGCACTGATCACGTGGCTGATCATGCACTGATCACGTGCCTGATCATGCACTGATCACGTGACTGATCATGCACTGATCACGTGACTGATCATGCACTGATCACGTGGCTATCATGCACTGACTCACGTGGCTGATCATGCAATGATCATGTAGCTACCATGTACTGGTCACGTGACTGATCATGCACTGATCACGTGACTGATCATGCACTGATCACGTGGCTATCATGCACTGATCACGTGGCTGATCATGCACTGATCACGTGCCTGATCATGCACTGATCACGTGACTGATCATGCACTGATCACGTGCAATCATGCACTGATCACGTGGCTGATCATGCACTGATCACGTGGCTGATCATGCACTGATCACGTGGCTGATCATGCACTGATCACGTGGCTGATCATGCACTGATACCGTGACTGAGCATGGACTGATCACATGACTATCATGTAGTGATCACGTGACTTAATGGCGCTGATCATGTGACTGATCATGCGCTGATCATGTTTGCTATCATACACTGATCATGTGCCTCTGGAGGCAATAAACAAAGAGCTGAGTAGGCACGAATCAAACAGTCAGCAGGCAATAATCATGGAACTCAGCTGTGAGGAATCATGCTGCTCAGCTGGCAATAATCAAGCAGCTGAGCAGGCAGGAATTACGCAGCACAGCTGGCAATTGTCAAGCAGATGACAGGCAGGAATCATGCAGCTCAGCTGGCAATTGTCAAGCAGATGAGCAGACAGTAATCACGCAGCTCAGCAGGCCCTGATCACGTGACTGAGCATGCACTGTTCACGTGGCTGATCATACACTGATCACGTGACTGATCATGCACTGATCACGTGGATATCATGCACTGATCACGTGGCTGATCATACACTGTTCACGTGTCTGATCATGCACTGATCACGTGGCTGATCATGCACTGATCACGTGACTGATCATGCACTGATCACGTGGCTGATCATGCACTGATCACGTGGCTGATCATGCACTGATCACGTGACTGATCATGCACTGATCACGTGACTGATCATGCACTGATCACGTGGCTTATCATGCACTGATCATGTGACTGATCATGCACTGATCATGTTTGCTATCATACACTGATCATGTGCATCTGGAGGCAATGAACAAAGAGCTGAGTAGGCACGAATCAGTCAGCAGGCTATAATCATGGAACTCAGCTCTGAGAAATCATGCTGCTCAGCTGGCAATAATCAAGCAGATGAGCAGGCAGGAATTATGCAGCACAGCTGGCAATTGTCAAGCAGATGACAGGCAGGAATCGTGCAGCTCAGCTGGCAATTGTCAAGCAGATGAGCAGACAGTAATCACGCAGCTCAGCAGGCCCTGATCACGTGACTGAGCATGCACTGTTCACGTGGCTGATCATACACTGATCACGTGACTGATCATGCACTGATCACGTGGCTATCATGCACTGATCACGTGGCTGATCATGCACTGATCACGTGGCTGTCATGCACTGATCACGTGGCTATCATGCACTGATCACGTGACTGATCATGCACTGATCACGTGGCTATCATGCACTGATCACGTGGCTGATCATGCACTGATCACGGGACTGATCATGCACTGATCACGTGCTATCATGCACTGATACATGACTGACATGCACTGATCACGTGGCTGATCATGCACTGATCACGTGACTGATCATGCACTGATCACGTGGCTATCATGCACTGATCACGTGGCTATCATGCACTGATCACGTGGCTGATCATGCACTATCACGTGACTGATCATGCACTGATCACGTGGCTATCATGCACTGATCACGTGGCTGATCATGCACTGATCACGTGGCTATCATGCACTGATCACGTGACTGATCATGCACTGATCACGTGACTGATCATGCACTGATCACGTGGCTGATCATGCACTGATCACGTGACTGATCATGCACTGATCACGTGACTGATCATGCACTGATCACGTGGCTATCATGCACTGATCACGTGGCTGATCATGCACTGATCACGTGGCTATCATGCACTGATCACGTGACTGATCATGCACTGATCACGTGGCTGATCATGCACTGATCACGTGACTGATCATGCACTGATCACGTGGCTATCATGCACTGATCACGTGGCTGATCATGCACTGATCACGTGCTATCATGCACTGATCACGTGACTGATCATGCACTGATCACGTGACTGATCATGCACTGATCACGTGGCTATCATGCACTGATCACGTGGCTGATCATGCACTGATCACGTGGCTGATCATGCACTGATCACGTGACTGATCATGCACTGATCACGTGACTGATCATGCACTGATCACGTGGCTATCATGCACTATCACGTGGCTGATCATGCAATGATCACGTAGCTACCATGTACTGGTCACGTGACTGATCATGCACTGATCACGTGACTGATCATGCACTGATCACGTGGCTATCATGCACTGATCACGTGGCTGATCATGCACTGATCACGTGCTGATCATGCACTGATCACGTGACTGATCATGCACTGATCACGTGCTATCATGCACTGATCACGTGGCTGATCATGCACTGATCACGTGGCTGATCATGCACTGATCACGTGGCTGATCATGCACTGATCACGTGGCTGATCATGCACTGATACCGTGACTGAGCATGGACTGATCACATGACTATCATGTAGTGATCACGTGACTTAATGGCGCTGATCATGTGACTGATCATGCACTGATCATGTTTGCTATCATACACTGATCATGTGCCTCTGGAGGCAATAAACAAAGAGCTGAGTAGGCACGAATCAAACAGTCAGCAGGCAATAATCATGGAACTCAGCTGTGAGGAATCATGCTGCTCAGCTGGCAATAATCAAGCAGCTGAGCAGGCAGGAATTACGCAGCACAGCTGGCAATTGTCAAGCAGATGACAGGCAGGAATCGTGCAGCTCAGCTGGCAATTGTCAAGCAGATGAGCAGACAGTAATCACGCAGCTCAGCAGGCCCTGATCACGTGACTGAGCATGCACTGTTCACGTGGCTGATCATACACTGATCACGTGATTGATCATGCACTGATCACGTGGATATCATGCACTGATCACGTGGCTGATCATGCACTGATCACGTGTCTGACCATGCACTGATCACGTGGCTGATCATGCACTGATCACGTGACTGATCATGCACTGATCACGTGGCTGATCATGCACTGATCACGTGGCTGATCATGCACTGATCACGTGACTGATCATGCACTGATCACGTGACTGATCATGCACTGATCACGTGGCTTATCATGCACTGATCACGTGACTGATCATGCACTGATCATGTTTGGTGTCACACACTGATCATGTGCATCTGGAGGCAATGATCAAAGAGCTGATAGGCACGAATCAGTCAGCAGGCTATAATCATGGAACTCAGCTCTGAGAATCATGCTGCTCAGCTGGCAATGATCAAGTAGATGATCAGGCAGGAATCATGCAGCACAGGTGGCAATGTCAAGCAGATGACAGGCAGGAATCGTGCAGCTCAGCTGGCAATTGTCAAGCAGATGAGCAGACAGTAATCACGCAGCTCATCATGCACTGATCACGTGACTGATCATGCACTGATCACGTGGCTGATCATACACTGATCACGTGACTGATCATGCACTGATCACGTGGCTATCATGCACTGATCACGTGACTGATCATGCACTGATCACGTGACTGATCATGCACTGATCACGTGGCTGATCATGCACTGATCACGTGACTGATCATGCACTGATCACGTGGCTGATCATGCACTGATCACGTGGCTGATCATGCACTGATCACGTGACTGATCATGCACTGATCACGTGGCTGATCATGCACTGATCACGTGACTGATCATGCACTGATCACGTGGCTGATCATGCACTGATCACGTGGCTGATCATGCACTGATCACGTGGCTGATCATGCACTGATCACGTGGCTGATCATGCACTGATCACGTGACTGATCATGCACTGATCACGTGACTGATCATGCACTGATCACGTGACTTAATGCACTGATCATGTGACTGATCATGCTGATCATGTTTGCTATCATACACTGATCATGTGCCTCTGGAGGCAATGAACAAAGAGCTGAGTAGGCACGAATCAGTCAGCAGGCAATAATCATGGAACTCAGCTGTGAGGAATCATGCTGCTCAGCTGGCAATAATCAAGCAGCTGAGCAGGCAGGAATTACAGCACAGCTGGCAATTGTCAAGCAGATGACAGGCAGGAATCGTGCAGCTCAGCTGGCAATTGTCAAGCAGATGAGCAGACAGTAATCACGCAGCTCAGCAGGCCCTGATCACGTGACTGAGCATGCACTGTTCACGTGGCTGATCATACACTGATCACGTGACTGATCATGCACTGATCACGTGGCTATCATGCACTGATCACGTGGCTGATCATGCACTGATCACGTGGCTGATCATGCACTGATCACGTGGCTGATCATGCACTGATCACGTGACTGATCATGCACTGATCACGTGGCTATCATGCACTGATCACGTGGCTGATCATGCACTGATCACGTGGACTGATCATGCACTGATCACGTGCTATCATGCACTGATCACGTGACTGATCATGCACTGATCACGTGGCTGATCATGCACTGATCACGTGACTGATCATGCACTGATCACGTGGCTGATCATGCACTGATCACGTGGCTATCATGCACTGATCACGTGGCTGATCATGCACTGATCACGTGACTGATCATGCACTGATCACGTGGCTATCATGCACTGATCACGTGGCTGATCATGCACTGATCACGTGGCTATCATGCACTGATCACGTGACTGATCATGCACTGATCACGTGACTGATCATGCACTGATCACGTGGCTGATCATGCACTGATCACGTGACTGATCATGCACTGATCACGTGACTGATCATGCACTGATCACGTGGCTATCATGCACTGATCACGTGGCTGATCATGCACTGATCACGTGGCTATCATGCACTGATCACGTGACTGATCATGCACTGATCACGTGGCTGATCATGCACTGATCACGTGACTGATCATGCACTGATCACGTGGCTATCATGCACTGATCACGTGGCTGATCATGCACTGATCACGTGCTATCATGCACTGATCACGTGACTGATCATGCACTGATCACGTGACTGATCATGCACTGATCACGTGGCTATCATGCACTGATCACGTGGCTGATCATGCACTGATCACGTGGCTGATCATGCACTGATCACGTGACTGATCATGCACTGATCACGTGACTGATCATGCACTGATCACGTGGCTATCATGCACTGATCACGTGGCTGATCATGCACTGATCACGTAGCTACCATGTACTGGTCACGTGACTGATCATGCACTGATCACGTGACTGATCATGCACTGATCACGTGGCTATCATGCACTGATCACGTGGCTGATCATGCACTGATCACGTGCCTGATCATGCACTGATCACGTGACTGATCATGCACTGATCACGTGGCTATCATGCACTGATCACGTGGCTGATCATGCACTGATCACGTGGCTGATCATGCACTGATCACGTGGCTGATCATGCACTGATCACGTGGCTGATCATGCACTGATACCGTGACTGAGCATGGACTGATCACATGACTATCATGTAGTGATCACGTGACTTAATGGCGCTGATCATGTGACTGATCATGCACTGATCATGTTTGCTATCATACACTGATCATGTGCCTCTGGAGGCAATAAACAAAGAGCTGAGTAGGCACGAATCAAACAGTCAGCAGGCAATAATCATGGAACTCAGCTGTGAGGAATCATGCTGCTCAGCTGGCAATAATCAAGCAGCTGAGCAGGCAGGAATTACGCAGCACAGCTGGCAATTGTCAAGCAGATGACAGGCAGGAATCATGCAGCTCAGCTGGCAATTGTCAAGCAGATGAGCAGACAGTAATCACGCAGCTCAGCAGGCCCTGATCACGTGACTGAGCATGCACTGTTCACGTGGCTGATCATACACTGATCACGTGATTGATCATGCACTGATCACTTGGATATCATGCACTGATCACGTGGCTGATCATACACTGTTCACGTGTCTGATCATGCACTGATCACGTGGCTGATCATGCACTGATCACGTGACTGATCATGCACTGATCACGTGGCTGATCATGCACTGATCACGTGGCTGATCATGCACTGATCACGTGACTGATCATGCACTGATCACGTGACTGATCATGCACTGATCACGTGGCTTATCATGCACTGATCATGTGACTGATCATGTGCTGATCATGTTTGGTGTCACACACTGATCATGTGCCTCTGGAGGCAATGAACAAAGAGCTGAGTAGGCACGAATCAGTCAGCAGGCTATAATCATGGAACTCAGCTCTGAGAAATCATGCTGCTCAGCTGGCAATAATCAAGTAGATGAGCAGGCAGGAATTATGCAGCACAGGTGGCAATTGTCAAGCAGATGACAGGCAGGAATCGTGCAGCTCAGCTGGCAATTGTCAAGCAGATGAGCAGACAGTAATCACGCAGCTCAGCAGGCCCTGATCACGTGACTGAGCATGCACTGTTCACGTGGCTGATCACACACTGATCACGTGACTGATCATGCACTGATCACGTGGCTATCATGCACTGATCACGTGGCTGATCATGCACTGATCACGTGTGTCATGCACTGATCACGTGGCTGATCATGCACTGATCACGTGACTGATCATGCACTGATCACGTGGCTATCATGCACTGATCACGTGGCTGATCATGCACTGATCACGGACTGATCATGCACTGATCACGGCTATCATGCACTGATACATGACTGACATGCACTGATCACGTGGCTGATCATGCACTGATCACGTGACTGATCATGCACTGATCACGTGGCTGATCATGCACTGATCACGTGGCTATCATGCACTGATCACGTGGCTGATCATGCACTGATCACGTGACTGATCATGCACTGATCACGTGGCTATCATGCACTGATCACGTGGCTGATCATGCACTGATCACGTGGCTATCATGCACTGATCACGTGACTGATCATGCACTGATCACGTGACTGATCATGCACTGATCACGTGGCTGATCATGCACTGATCACGTGACTGATCATGCACTGATCACGTGACTGATCATGCACTGATCACGTGGCTATCATGCACTGATCACGTGGCTGATCATGCACTGATCACGTAGCTATCATGCACTGATCACGTGACTGATCATGCACTGATCACGTGGCTGATCATGCACTGATCACGTGACTGATCATGCACTGATCACGTGGCTATCATGCACTGATCACGTGGCTGATCATGCACTGATCACGTGGCTATCATGCACTGATCACGTGACTGATCATGCACTGATCACGTGACTGATCATGCACTGATCACGTGGCTATCATGCACTGATCACGTGGCTGATCATGCACTGATCACGTGCCTGATCATGCACTGATCACGTGACTGATCATGCACTGATCACGTGACTGATCATGCACTGATCACGTGGCTATCATGCACTGATCACGTGGCTGATCATGCACTGATCACGTAGCTACCATGTACTGGTCACGTGACTGATCATGCACTGATCACGTGACTGATCATGCACTGATCACGTGGCTATCATGCACTGATCACGTGGCTGATCATGCACTGATCACGTGCCTGATCATGCACTGATCACGTGACTGATCATGCACTGATCACGTGGCTATCATGCACTGATCACGTGGCTGATCATGCACTGATCACGTGGCTGATCATGCACTGATCACGTGGCTGATCATGCACTGATCACGTGGCTGATCATGCACTGATACCGTGACTGAGCATGGACTGATCACATGACTATCATGTAGTGATCACGTGACTTAATGGCGCTGATCATGTGACTGATCATGCACTGATCATGTTTGCTATCATACACTGATCATGTGCCTCTGGAGGCAATAAACAAAGAGCTGAGTAGGCATGAATCAAACAGTCAGCAGGCAATAATCATGGAACTCAGCTGTGAGGAATCATGCTGCTCAGCTGGCAATAATCAAGCAGCTGAGCAGGCAGGAATTACACAGCACAGCTGGCAATTGTCAAGCAGATGACAGGCAGGAATCATGCAGCTCAGCTGGCAATTGTCAAGCAGATGAGCAGACAGTAATCACGCAGCTCAGCAGGCCCTGATCACGTGACTGAGCATGCACTGTTCACGTGGCTGATCATACACTGATCACGTGACTGATCATGCACTGATCACGTGGATATCATGCACTGATCACGTGGCTGATCATGCACTGTTCACGTGTCTGATCATGCACTGATCACGTGGCTGATCATGCACTGATCACGTGACTGATCATGCACTGATCACGTGGCTGATCATGCACTGATCACGTGGCTGATCATGCACTGATCACGTGACTGATCATGCACTGATCACGTGACTGATCATGCACTGATCACGTGGCTTATCATGCACTGATCATGTGACTGATCATGTGCTGATCATGTTTGGTGTCACACTGATCATGTGCCTCTGGAGGCAATGAACAAAGAGCTGAGTAGGCAGAATCAGTCAGCAGGCTATAATCATGGAACTCAGCTCTGAGAAATCATGCTGCTCAGCTGGCAATAATCAAGCAGATGAGCAGGCAGGAATTATGCAGCACAGGTGGCAATTGTCAAGCAGATGACAGGCAGGAATCGTGCAGCTCAGCTGGCAATTGTCAAGCAGATGAGCAGACAGTAATCACGCAGCTCAGCAGGCCCTGATCACGTGACTGAGCATGCACTGTTCACGTGGCTGATCACACACTGATCACGTGACTGATCATGCACTGATCACGTGGCTATCATGCACTGATCACGTGGCTGATCATGCACTGATCACGTGACTGTCATGCACTGATCACGTGGCTGATCATGCACTGATCACGTGACTGATCATGCACTGATCACGTGGCTATCATGCACTGATCACGTGGCTGATCATGCACTGATCACGGGACTGATCATGCACTGATCACGGGCTATCATGCACTGATACATGACTGATCATGCACTGATCACGTGGCTGATCATGCACTGATCACGTGACTGATCATGCACTGATCACGTGGCTGATCATGCACTGATCACGTGGCTATCATGCACTGATCACGTGGCTGATCATGCACTGATCACGTGACTGATCATGCACTGATCACGTGGCTATCATGCACTGATCACGTGGCTGATCATGCACTGATCACGTGGCTATCATGCACTGATCACGTGACTGATCATGCACTGATCACGTGGCTGATCATGCACTGATCACGTGGCTGATCATGCACTGATCACGTGACTGATCATGCACTGATCACGTGGCTGATCATGCACTGATCACGTGGCTATCATGCACTGATCACGTGACTGATCATGCACTGATCACGTGGCTGATCATGCACTGATCACGTGACTGATCATGCACTGATCACGTGACTGATCATGCACTGATCACGTGGCTATCATGCACTGATCACGTGGCTGATCATGCACTGATCACGTGGCTATCATGCACTGATCACGTGACTGATCATGCACTGATCACGTGACTGATCATGCACTGATCACGTGGCTATCATGCACTGATCACGTGGCTGATCATGCACTGATCACGTGCCTGATCATGCACTGATCACGTGACTGATCATGCACTGATCACGTGACTGATCATGCACTGATCACGTGGCTATCATGCACTGATCACGTGGCTGATCATGCAATGATCACGTAGCTACCATGTACTGTCACGTGACTGATCATGCACTGATCACGTGACTGATCATGCACTGATCACGTGGCTATCATGCACTGATCACGTGGCTGATCATGCACTGATCACGTGACTGATCATGCACTGATCACGTGACTATCATGCACTGATCACGTGGCTGATCATGCACTGATCACGTGGCTGATCATGCACTGATCACGTGGCTGATCATGCACTGATCACGTGGCTGATCATGCACTGATACCGTGACTGAGCATGGACTGATCACATGACTATCATGTAGTGATCACGTGACTTAATGGCGCTGATCATGTGACTGATCATGCACTGATCATGTTTGCTATCATACACTGATCATGTGCCTCTGGAGGCAATAAACAAAGAGCTGAGTAGGCACGAATCAAACAGTCAGCAGGCAATAATCATGGAACTCAGCTGTGAGGAATCATGCTGCTCAGCTGGCAATAATCAAGCAGCTGAGCAGGCAGGAATTACGCAGCACAGCTGGCAATTGTCAAGCAGATGACAGGCAGGAATCATGCAGCTCAGCTGGCAATTGTCAAGCAGATGAGCAGACAGTAATCACGCAGCTCAGCAGGCCCTGATCACGTGACTGAGCATGCACTGTTCACGTGGCTGATCATACACTGATCACGTGACTGATCATGCACTGATCACGTGGATATCATGCACTGATCACGTGGCTGATCATACACTGTTCACGTGTCTGATCATGCACTGATCACGTGGCTGATCATGCACTGATCACGTGACTGATCATGCACTGATCACGTGGCTGATCATGCACTGATCACGTGGCTGATCATGCACTGATCACGTGACTGATCATGCACTGATCACGTGACTGATCATGCACTGATCACGTGGCTTATCATGCACTGATCATGTGACTGATCATGTGCTGATCATGTTTGGTGTCACACACTGATCATGTGCATCTGGAGGCAATGAACAAAGAGCTGAGTAGGCACGAATCAGTCAGCAGGCTATAATCATGGAACTCAGCTCTGAGAAATCATGCTGCTCAGCTGGCAATAATCAA
Source organism: Bos javanicus (assembly GCF_032452875.1). NCBI lineage: Eukaryota > Metazoa > Chordata > Mammalia > Artiodactyla > Bovidae > Bos > Bos javanicus. The sequence goes on from NW_026893718.1 coordinate 463,099, forward strand.
GCAGATGAGCAGGCAGGAATTATGCAGCACAGGTGGCAATTGTCAAGCAGATGACAGGCAGGAATCGTGCAGCTCAGCTGGCAATTGTCAAGCAGATGAGCAGACAGTAATCACGCAGCTCAGCAGGCCCTGATCACGTGACTGAGCATGCACTGTTCACGTGGCTGATCACACACTGATCACGTGACTGATCATGCACTGATCACGTGGCTATCATGCACTGATCACGTGGCTGATCATGCACTGATCACGTGACTGTCATGCACTGATCACGTGGCTGATCATGCACTGATCACGTGACTGATCATGCACTGATCACGTGGCTATCATGCACTGATCACGTGGCTGATCATGCACTGATCACGGGACTGATCATGCACTGATCACGGGCTATCATGCACTGATACATGACTGACATGCACTGATCACGTGGCTGATCATGCACTGATCACGTGACTGATCATGCACTGATCACGTGGCTGATCATGCACTGATCACGTGGCTATCATGCACTGATCACGTGGCTGATCATGCACTGATCACGTGACTGATCATGCACTGATCACGTGGCTATCATGCACTGATCACGTGGCTGATCATGCACTGATCACGTGGCTATCATGCACTGATCACGTGACTGATCATGCACTGATCACGTGACTGATCATGCACTGATCACGTGGCTGATCATGCACTGATCACGTGACTGATCATGCACTGATCACGTGACTGATCATGCACTGATCACGTGGCTATCATGCACTGATCACGTGGCTGATCATGCACTGATCACGTGGCTATCATGCACTGATCACGTGACTGATCATGCACTGATCACGTGGCTGATCATGCACTGATCACGTGACTGATCATGCACTGATCACGTGGCTATCATGCACTGATCACGTGGCTGATCATGCACTGATCACGTGCTATCATGCACTGATCACGTGACTGATCATGCACTGATCACGTGACTGATCATGCACTGATCACGTGGCTATCATGCACTGATCACGTGGCTGATCATGCACTGATCACGTGGCTGATCATGCACTGATCACGTGACTGATCATGCACTGATCACGTGACTGATCATGCACTGATCACGTGGCTATCATGCACTGATCACGTGGCTGATCATGCAATGATCACGTAGCTACCATGTACTGGTCACGTGACTGATCATGCACTGATCACGTGACTGATCATGCACTGATCACGTGGCTATCATGCACTGATCACGTGGCTGATCATGCACTGATCACGTGCCTGATCATGCACTGATCACGTGACTGATCATGCACTGATCACGTGGCTATCATGCACTGATCACGTGGCTGATCATGCACTGATCACGTGGCTGATCATGCACTGATCACGTGGCTGATCATGCACTGATCACGTGGCTGATCATGCACTGATACCGTGACTGAGCATGGACTGATCACATGACTATCATGTAGTGATCACGTGACTTAATGGCGCTGATCATGTGACTGATCATGCACTGATCATGTTTGCTATCATACACTGATCATGTGCCTCTGGAGGCAATAAACAAAGAGCTGAGTAGGCACGAATCAAACAGTCAGCAGGCAATAATCATGGAACTCAGCTGTGAGGAATCATGCTGCTCAGCTGGCAATAATCAAGCAGCTGAGCAGGCAGGAATTACGCAGCACAGCTGGCAATTGTCAAGCAGATGACAGGCAGGAATCATGCAGCTCAGCTGGCAATTGTCAAGCAGATGAGCAGACAGTAATCACGCAGCTCAGCAGGCCCTGATCACGTGACTGAGCATGCACTGTTCACGTGGCTGATCATACACTGATCACGTGACTGATCATGCACTGATCACGTGGATATCATGCACTGATCACGTGGCTGATCATACACTGTTCACGTGTCTGATCATGCACTGATCACGTGGCTGATCATGCACTGATCACGTGACTGATCATGCACTGATCACGTGGCTGATCATGCACTGATCACGTGGCTGATCATGCACTGATCACGTGACTGATCATGCACTGATCACGTGACTGATCATGCACTGATCACGTGGCTTATCATGCACTGATCATGTGACTGATCATGCACTGATCATGTTTGGTGTCATACACTGATCATGTGCCTCTGGAGGCAATGAACAAAGAGCTGAGTAGGCACGAATCAGTCAGCAGGCTATAATCATGGAACTCAGCTCTGAGAAATCATGCTGCTCAGCTGGCAATAATCAAGCAGATGAGCAGGCAGGAATTATGCAGCACAGGTGGCAATTGTCAAGCAGATGACAGGCAGGAATCGTGCAGCTCAGCTGGCAATTGTCAAGCAGATGAGCAGACAGTAATCACGCAGCTCAGCAGGCCCTGATCACGTGACTGAGCATGCACTGTTCACGTGGCTGATCATACACTGATCACGTGACTGATCATGCACTGATCACGTGGCTATCATGCACTGATCACGTGGCTGATCATGCACTGATCACGTGGCTGTCATGCACTGATCACGTGGCTGATCATGCACTGATCACGTGACTGATCATGCACTGATCACGTGGCTATCATGCACTGATCACGTGGCTGATCATGCACTGATCACGGGACTGATCATGCACTGATCACGTGGCTATCATGCACTGATACATGACTGACATGCACTGATCACGTGGCTGATCATGCACTGATCACGTGACTGATCATGCACTGATCACGTGGCTGATCATGCACTGATCACGTGGCTATCATGCACTGATCACGTGGCTGATCATGCACTGATCACGTGACTGATCATGCACTGATCACGTGGCTATCATGCACTGATCACGTGGCTGATCATGCACTGATCACGTGGCTATCATGCACTGATCACGTGACTGATCATGCACTGATCACGTGACTGATCATGCACTGATCACGTGGCTGATCATGCACTGATCACGTGACTGATCATGCACTGATCACGTGACTGATCATGCACTGATCACGTGGCTATCATGCACTGATCACGTGGCTGATCATGCACTGATCACGCAGCTATCATGCACTGATCACGTGACTGATCATGCACTGATCACGTGGCTGATCATGCACTGATCACGTGACTGATCATGCACTGATCACGTGGCTATCATGCACTGATCACGTGGCTGATCATGCACTGATCACGTGGCTATGCACTGATCACGTGACTGATCATGCACTGATCACGTGACTGATCATGCACTGATCACGTGGCTATCATGCACTGATCACGTGGCTGATCATGCACTGATCACGTGCCTGATCATGCACTGATCACGTGACTGATCATGCACTGATCACGTGACTGATCATGCACTGATCACGTGGCTATCATGCACTGATCACGTGGCTGATCATGCAATGATCACGTAGCTACCATGTACTGGTCACGTGACTGATCATGCACTGATCACGTGACTGATCATGCACTGATCACGTGGCTATCATGCACTGATCACGTGGCTGATCATGCACTGATCACGTGCCTGATCATGCACTGATCACGTGACTGATCATGCACTGATCACGTGGCTATCATGCACTGATCACGTGGCTGATCATGCACTGATCACGTGGCTGATCATGCACTGATCACGTGGCTGATCATGCACTGATCACGTGGCTGATCATGCACTGATACCGTGACTGAGCATGGACTGATCACATGACTATCATGTAGTGATCACGTGACTTAATGGCGCTGATCATGTGACTGATCATGCACTGATCATGTTTGCTATCATACACTGATCATGTGCCTCTGGAGGCAATAAACAAAGAGCTGAGTAGGCACGAATCAAACAGTCAGCAGGCAATAATCATGGAACTCAGCTGTGAGGAATCATGCTGCTCAGCTGGCAATAATCAAGCAGCTGAGCAGGCAGGAATTACGCAGCACAGCTGGCAATTGTCAAGCAGATGACAGGCAGGAATCATGCAGCTCAGCTGGCAATTGTCAAGCAGATGAGCAGACAGTAATCACGCAGCTCAGCAGGCCCTGATCACGTGACTGAGCATGCACTGTTCACGTGGCTGATCATACACTGATCACGTGACTGATCATGCACTGATCACGTGGATATCATGCACTGATCACGTGGCTGATCATACACTGTTCACGTGTCTGATCATGCACTGATCACGTGGCTGATCATGCACTGATCACGTGACTGATCATGCACTGATCACGTGGCTGATCATGCACTGATCACGTGGCTGATCATGCACTGATCACGTGACTGATCATGCACTGATCACGTGACTGATCATGCACTGATCACGTGGCTTATCATGCACTGATCATGTGACTGATCATGCACTGATCATGTTTGGTGTCACACTGATCATGTGCCTCTGGAGGCAATGAACAAAGAGCTGAGTAGGCACGAATCAGTCAGCAGGCTATAATCATGGAACTCAGCTCTGAGAAATCATGCTGCTCAGCTGGCAATAATCAAGCAGATGAGCAGGCAGGAATTATGCAGCACAGGTGGCAATTGTCAAGCAGATGACAGGCAGGAATCGTGCAGCTCAGCTGGCAATTGTCAAGCAGATGAGCAGACAGTAATCACGCAGCTCAGCAGGCCCTGATCACGTGACTGAGCATGCACTGTTCACGTGGCTGATCATACACTGATCACGTGACTGATCATGCACTGATCACGTGGCTATCATGCACTGATCACGTGGCTGATCATGCACTGATCACGTGACTGTCATGCACTGATCACGTGGCTGATCATGCACTGATCACGTGACTGATCATGCACTGATCACGTGGCTATCATGCACTGATCACGTGGCTGATCATGCACTGATCACGGGACTGATCATGCACTGATCACGTGCTATCATGCACTGATCACATGACTGACATGCACTGATCACGTGGCTGATCATGCACTGATCACGTGACTGATCATGCACTGATCACGTGGCTGATCATGCACTGATCACGTGGCTATCATGCACTGATCACGTGGCTGATCATGCACTGATCACGTGACTGATCATGCACTGATCACGTGGCTATCATGCACTGATCACGTGGCTGATCATGCACTGATCACGTGGCTATCATGCACTGATCACGTGACTGATCATGCACTGATCACGTGACTGATCATGCACTGATCACGTGGCTGATCATGCACTGATCACGTGACTGATCATGCACTGATCACGTGACTGATCATGCACTGATCACGTGGCTATCATGCACTGATCACGTGGCTGATCATGCACTGATCACGTAGCTATCATGCACTGATCACGTGACTGATCATGCACTGATCACGTGGCTGATCATGCACTGATCACGTGACTGATCATGCACTGATCACGTGGCTATCATGCACTGATCACGTGGCTGATCATGCACTGATCACGTGCTATCATGCACTGATCACGTGACTGATCATGCACTGATCACGTGACTGATCATGCACTGATCACGTGGCTATCATGCACTGATCACGTGGCTGATCATGCACTGATCACGTGCCTGATCATGCACTGATCACGTGACTGATCATGCACTGATCACGTGACTGATCATGCACTGATCACGTGGCTATCATGCACTATCACGTGGCTGATCATGCAATGATCACGTAGCTACCATGTACTGTCACGTGACTGATCATGCACTGATCACGTGACTGATCATGCACTGATCACGTGGCTATCATGCACTGATCACGTGGCTGATCATGCACTGATCACGTGCCTGATCATGCACTGATCACGTGACTGATCATGCACTGATCACGTGGCTATCATGCACTGATCACGTGGCTGATCATGCACTGATCACGTGGCTGATCATGCACTGATCACGTGGCTGATCATGCACTGATCACGTGGCTGATCATGCACTGATACCGTGACTGAGCATGGACTGATCACATGACTATCATGTAGTGATCACGTGACTTAATGGCGCTGATCATGTGACTGATCATGCACTGATCATGTTTGCTATCATACACTGATCATGTGCCTCTGGAGGCAATAAACAAAGAGCTGAGTAGGCACGAATCAAACAGTCAGCAGGCAATAATCATGGAACTCAGCTGTGAGGAATCATGCTGCTCAGCTGGCAATAATCAAGCAGCTGAGCAGGCAGGAATTACGCAGCACAGCTGGCAATTGTCAAGCAGATGACAGGCAGGAATCATGCAGCTCAGCTGGCAATTGTCAAGCAGATGAGCAGACAGTAATCACGCAGCTCAGCAGGCCCTGATCACGTGACTGAGCATGCACTGTTCACGTGGCTGATCATACACTGATCACGTGACTGATCATGCACTGATCACGTGGATATCATGCACTGATCACGTGGCTGATCATACACTGTTCACGTGTCTGATCATGCACTGATCACGTGGCTGATCATGCACTGATCACGTGACTGATCATGCACTGATCACGTGGCTGATCATGCACTGATCACGTGGCTGATCATGCACTGATCACGTGACTGATCATGCACTGATCACGTGACTGATCATGCACTGATCACGTGGCTTATCATGCACTGATCATGTGACTGATCATGCACTGATCATGTTTGGTGTCATACACTGATCATGTGCATCTGGAGGCAATGAACAAAGAGCTGAGTAGGCACGAATCAGTCAGCAGGCTATAATCATGGAACTCAGCTCTGAGAAATCATGCTGCTCAGCTGGCAATAATCAAGTAGATGAGCAGGCAGGAATTATGCAGCACAGGTGGCAATTGTCAAGCAGATGACAGGCAGGAATCGTGCAGCTCAGCTGGCAATTGTCAAGCAGATGAGCAGACAGTAATCACGCAGCTCAGCAGGCCCTGATCACGTGACTGAGCATGCACTGTTCACGTGGCTGATCACACTGATCACGTGACTGATCATGCACTGATCACGTGGCTATCATGCACTGATCACGTGGCTGATCATGCACTGATCACGTGACTGTCATGCACTGATCACGTGGCTGATCATGCACTGATCACGTGACTGATCATGCACTGATCACGTGGCTATCATGCACTGATCACGTGGCTGATCATGCACTGATCACGGGACTGATCATGCACTGATCACGGGCTATCATGCACTGATCACATGACTGACATGCACTGATCACGTGGCTGATCATGCACTGATCACGTGACTGATCATGCACTGATCACGTGGCTATCATGCACTGATCACGTGGCTATCATGCACTGATCACGTGGCTGATCATGCACTGATCACGTGACTGATCATGCACTGATCACGTGGCTATCATGCACTGATCACGTGGCTGATCATGCACTGATCACGTGGCTATCATGCACTGATCACGTGACTGATCATGCACTGATCACGTGACTGATCATGCACTGATCACGTGGCTGATCATGCACTGATCACGTGACTGATCATGCACTGATCACGTGACTGATCATGCACTGATCACGTGGCTATCATGCACTGATCACGTGGCTGATCATGCACTGATCACGTGGCTATCATGCACTGATCACGTGACTGATCATGCACTGATCACGTGGCTGATCATGCACTGATCACGTGACTGATCATGCACTGATCACGTGGCTATCATGCACTGATCACGTGGCTGATCATGCACTGATCACGTGGCTATCATGCACTGATCACGTGACTGATCATGCACTGATCACGTGACTGATCATGCACTGATCACGTGGCTATCATGCACTGATCACGTGGCTGATCATGCACTGATCACGTGGCTGATCATGCACTGATCACGTGACTGATCATGCACTGATCACGTGACTGATCATGCACTGATCACGTGGCTATCATGCACTGATCACGTGGCTGATCATGCAATGATCACGTAGCTACCATGTACTGGTCACGTGACTGATCATGCACTGATCACGTGACTGATCATGCACTGATCACGTGGCTATCATGCACTGATCACGTGGCTGATCATGCACTGATCACGTGCCTGATCATGCACTGATCACGTGACTGATCATGCACTGATCACGTGGCTATCATGCACTGATCACGTGGCTGATCATGCACTGATCACGTGGCTGATCATGCACTGATCACGTGGCTGATCATGCACTGATCACGTGGCTGATCATGCACTGATACCGTGACTGAGCATGGACTGATCACATGACTATCATGTAGTGATCACGTGACTTAATGGCGCTGATCATGTGACTGATCATGCACTGATCATGTTTGCTATCATACACTGATCATGTGCCTCTGGAGGCAATAAACAAAGAGCTGAGTAGGCACGAATCAAACAGTCAGCAGGCAATAATCATGGAACTCAGCTGTGAGGAATCATGCTGCTCAGCTGGCAATAATCAAGCAGCTGAGCAGGCAGGAATTACGCAGCACAGCTGGCAATTGTCAAGCAGATGACAGGCAGGAATCATGCAGCTCAGCTGGCAATTGTCAAGCAGATGAGCAGACAGTAATCACGCAGCTCAGCAGGCCCTGATCACGTGACTGAGCATGCACTGTTCACGTGGCTGATCATACACTGATCACGTGACTGATCATGCACTGATCACGTGGATATCATGCACTGATCACGTGGCTGATCATACACTGTTCACGTGTCTGATCATGCACTGATCACGTGGCTGATCATGCACTGATCACGTGACTGATCATGCACTGATCACGTGGCTGATCATGCACTGATCACGTGGCTGATCATGCACTGATCACGTGACTGATCATGCACTGATCACGTGACTGATCATGCACTGATCACGTGGCTTATCATGCACTGATCATGTGACTGATCATGCACTGATCATGTTTGGTGTCATACACTGATCATGTGCCTCTGGAGGCAATGAACAAAGAGCTGAGTAGGCACGAATCAGTCAGCAGGCTATAATCATGGAACTCAGCTCTGAGAAATCATGCTGCTCAGCTGGCAATAATCAAGCAGATGAGCAGGCAGGAATTATGCAGCACAGGTGGCAATTGTCAAGCAGATGACAGGCAGGAATCGTGCAGCTCAGCTGGCAATTGTCAAGCAGATGAGCAGACAGTAATCACGCAGCTCAGCAGGCCCTGATCACGTGACTGAGCATGCACTGTTCACGTGGCTGATCATACACTGATCACGTGACTGATCATGCACTGATCACGTGGCTATCATGCACTGATCACGTGGCTGATCATGCACTGATCACGTGGCTGTCATGCACTGATCACGTGGCTGATCATGCACTGATCACGTGACTGATCATGCACTGATCACGTGGCTATCATGCACTGATCACGTGGCTGATCATGCACTGATCACGGGACTGATCATGCACTGATCACGTGGCTATCATGCACTGATACATGACTGATCATGCACTGATCACGTGGCTGATCATGCACTGATCACGTGACTGATCATGCACTGATCACGTGGCTATCATGCACTGATCACGTGGCTATCATGCACTGATCACGTGGCTGATCATGCACTGATCACGTGACTGATCATGCACTGATCACGTGGCTATCATGCACTGATCACGTGGCTGATCATGCACTGATCACGTGGCTATCATGCACTGATCACGTGACTGATCATGCACTGATCACGTGACTGATCATGCACTGATCACGTGGCTGATCATGCACTGATCACGTGACTGATCATGCACTGATCACGTGACTGATCATGCACTGATCACGTGGCTATCATGCACTGATCACGTGGCTGATCATGCACTGATCACGTAGCTATCATGCACTGATCACGTGACTGATCATGCACTGATCACGTGGCTGATCATGCACTGATCACGTGACTGATCATGCACTGATCACGTGGCTATCATGCACTGATCACGTGGCTGATCATGCACTGATCACGTGGCTATCATGCACTGATCACGTGACTGATCATGCACTGATCACGTGACTGATCATGCACTGATCACGTGGCTATCATGCACTGATCACGTGGCTGATCATGCACTGATCACGTGGCTGATCATGCACTGATCACGTGACTGATCATGCACTGATCACGTGACTGATCATGCACTGATCACGTGGCTATCATGCACTGATCACGTGGCTGATCATGCAATGATCACGTAGCTACCATGTACTGGTCACGTGACTGATCATGCACTGATCACGTGACTGATCATGCACTGATCACGTGGCTATCATGCACTGATCACGTGGCTGATCATGCACTGATCACGTGCCTGATCATGCACTGATCACGTGACTGATCATGCACTGATCACGTGGCTATCATGCACTGATCACGTGGCTGATCATGCACTGATCACGTGGCTGATCATGCACTGATCACGTGGCTGATCATGCACTGATCACGTGGCTGATCATGCACTGATACCGTGACTGAGCATGGACTGATCACATGACTATCATGTAGTGATCACGTGACTTAATGGCGCTGATCATGTGACTGATCATGCACTGATCATGTTTGCTATCATACACTGATCATGTGCCTCTGGAGGCAATAAACAAAGAGCTGAGTAGGCATGAATCAAACAGTCAGCAGGCAATAATCATGGAACTCAGCTGTGAGGAATCATGCTGCTCAGCTGGCAATAATCAAGCAGCTGAGCAGGCAGGAATTACGCAGCACAGCTGGCAATTGTCAAGCAGATGACAGGCAGGAATCATGCAGCTCAGCTGGCAATTGTCAAGCAGATGAGCAGACAGTAATCACGCAGCTCAGCAGGCCCTGATCACGTGACTGAGCATGCACTGTTCACGTGGCTGATCATACACTGATCACGTGACTGATCATGCACTGATCACGTGGATATCATGCACTGATCACGTGGCTGATCATACACTGTTCACGTGTCTGATCATGCACTGATCACGTGGCTGATCATGCACTGATCACGTGACTGATCATGCACTGATCACGTGGCTGATCATGCACTGATCACGTGGCTGATCATGCACTGATCACGTGACTGATCATGCACTGATCACGTGACTGATCATGCACTGATCACGTGGCTTATCATGCACTGATCATGTGACTGATCATGCTGATCATGTTTGGTGTCATACACTGATCATGTGCCTGGAGGCAATGAACAAAGAGCTGAGTAGGCACGAATCAGTCAGCAGGCTATAATCATGGAACTCAGCTCTGAGAAATCATGCTGCTCAGCTGGCAATAATCAAGTAGATGAGCAGGCAGGAATTATGCAGCACAGGTGGCAATTGTCAAGCAGATGACAGGCAGGAATCGTGCAGCTCAGCTGGCAATTGTCAAGCAGATGAGCAGACAGTAATCACGCAGCTCAGCAGGCCCTGATCACGTGACTGAGCATGCACTGTTCACGTGGCTGATCATACACTGATCACGTGACTGATCATGCACTGATCACGTGGCTATCATGCACTGATCACGTGGCTGATCATGCACTGATCACGTGACTGTCATGCACTGATCACGTGGCTGATCATGCACTGATCACGTGACTGATCATGCACTGATCACGTGGCTATCATGCACTGATCACGTGGCTGATCATGCACTGATCACGGGACTGATCATGCACTGATCACGGGCTATCATGCACTGATCACATGACTGACATGCACTGATCACGTGGCTGATCATGCACTGATCACGTGACTGATCATGCACTGATCACGTGGCTGATCATGCACTGATCACGTGGCTATCATGCACTGATCACGTGGCTGATCATGCACTGATCACGTGACTGATCATGCACTGATCACGTGGCTATCATGCACTGATCACGTGGCTGATCATGCACTGATCACGTGATCATGCACTGATCACGTGACTGATCATGCACTGATCACGTGACTGATCATGCACTGATCACGTGGCTGATCATGCACTGATCACGTGACTGATCATGCACTGATCACGTGACTGATCATGCACTGATCACGTGGCTATCATGCACTGATCACGTGGCTGATCATGCACTGATCACGTGGCTATCATGCACTGATCACGTGACTGATCATGCACTGATCACGTGGCTGATCATGCACTGATCACGTGACTGATCATGCACTGATCACGTGGCTATCATGCACTGATCACGTGGCTGATCATGCACTGATCACGTGGCTATCATGCACTGATCACGTGACTGATCATGCACTGATCACGTGACTGATCATGCACTGATCACGTGGCTATCATGCACTGATCACGTGGCTGATCATGCACTGATCACGTGCTGATCATGCACTGATCACGTGACTGATCATGCACTGATCACGTGACTGATCATGCACTGATCACGTGGCTATCATGCACTATCACGTGGCTGATCATGCAATGATCGTAGCTACCATGTACTGGTCACGTGACTGATCATGCACTGATCACGTGACTGATCATGCACTGATCACGTGGCTATCATGCACTGATCACGTGGCTGATCATGCACTGATCACGTGGATCATGCACTGATCACGTGACTGATCATGCACTGATCACGTGGCTATCATGCACTGATCACGTGGCTGATCATGCACTGATCACGTGGCTGATCATGCACTGATCACGTGGCTGATCATGCACTGATCACGTGGCTGATCATGCACTGATACCGTGACTGAGCATGGACTGATCACATGACTATCATGTAGTGATCACGTGACTTAATGGCGCTGATCATGTGACTGATCATGCACTGATCATGTTTGCTATCATACACTGATCATGTGCCTCTGGAGGCAATAAACAAAGAGCTGAGTAGGCATGAATCAAACAGTCAGCAGGCAATAATCATGGAACTCAGCTGTGAGGAATCATGCTGCTCAGCTGGCAATAATCAAGCAGCTGAGCAGGCAGGAATTACAGCACAGCTGGCAATTGTCAAGCAGATGACAGGCAGGAATCATGCAGCTCAGCTGGCAATTGTCAAGCAGATGAGCAGACAGTAATCACGCAGCTCAGCAGGCCCTGATCACGTGACTGAGCATGCACTGTTCACGTGGCTGATCATACACTGATCACGTGACTGATCATGCACTGATCACGTGGATATCATGCACTGATCACGTGGCTGATCATGCACTGTTCACGTGTCTGATCATGCACTGATCACGTGGCTGATCATGCACTGATCACGTGACTGATCATGCACTGATCACGTGGCTGATCATGCACTGATCACGTGGCTGATCATGCACTGATCACGTGACTGATCATGCACTGATCACGTGACTGATCATGCACTGATCACGTGGCTTATCATGCACTGATCATGTGACTGATCATGCACTGATCATGTTTGGGTCATACACTGATCATGTGCATCTGGAGGCAATGAACAAAGAGCTGAGTAGGCACGAATCAGTCAGCAGGCTATAATCATGGAACTCAGCTCTGAGAAATCATGCTGCTCAGCTGGCAATAATCAAGCAGCTGAGCAGGCAGGAATTATGCAGCACAGGTGGCAATTGTCAAGCAGATGACAGGCAGGAATCGTGCAGCTCAGCTGGCAATTGTCAAGCAGATGAGCAGACAGTAATCACGCAGCTCAGCAGGCCCTGATCACGTGACTGAGCATGCACTGTTCACGTGGCTGATCACACACTGATCACGTGACTGATCATGCACTGATCACGTGGCTATCATGCACTGATCACGTGGCTGATCATGCACTGATCACGTGTCATGCACTGATCACGTGGCTGATCATGCACTGATCACGTGACTGATCATGCACTGATCACGTGGCTATCATGCACTGATCACGTGGCTGATCATGCACTGATCACGGGACTGATCATGCACTGATCACGTGGCTATCATGCACTGATACATGACTGATCATGCACTGATCACGTGGCTGATCATGCACTGATCACGTGACTGATCATGCACTGATCACGTGGCTGATCATGCACTGATCACGTGGCTATCATGCACTGATCACGTGGCTGATCATGCACTGATCACGTGACTGATCATGCACTGATCACGTGGCTATCATGCACTGATCACGTGGCTGATCATGCACTGATCACGTGGCTATCATGCACTGATCACGTGACTGATCATGCACTGATCACGTGATTGATCATGCACTGATCACGTGGCTGATCATGCACTGATCACGTGACTGATCATGCACTGATCACGTGACTGATCATGCACTGATCACGTGGCTATCATGCACTGATCACGTGGCTGATCATGCACTGATCACGTGGCTATCATGCACTGATCACGTGACTGATCATGCACTGATCACGTGGCTGATCATGCACTGATCACGTGACTGATCATGCACTGATCACGTGGCTATCATGCACTGATCACGTGGCTGATCATGCACTGATCACGTGGCTATCATGCACTGATCACGTGACTGATCATGCACTGATCACGTGACTGATCATGCACTGATCACGTGGCTATCATGCACTGATCACGTGGCTGATCATGCACTGATCACGTGACTGATCATGCACTGATCACGTGACTGATCATGCACTGATCACGTGACTGATCATGCACTGATCACGTGGCTATCATGCACTATCACGTGGCTGATCATGCAATGATCACGTAGCTACCATGTACTGGTCACGTGACTGATCATGCACTGATCACGTGACTGATCATGCACTGATCACGTGGCTATCATGCACTGATCACGTGGCTGATCATGCACTGATCACGTGCCTGATCATGCACTGATCACGTGACTGATCATGCACTGATCACGTGGCTATCATGCACTGATCACGTGGCTGATCATGCACTGATCACGTGGCTGATCATGCACTGATCACGTGGCTGATCATGCACTGATCACGTGGCTGATCATGCACTGATACCGTGACTGAGCATGGACTGATCACATGACTATCATGTAGTGATCACGTGACTTAATGGCGCTGATCATGTGACTGATCATGCACTGATCATGTTTGCTATCATACACTGATCATGTGCCTCTGGAGGCAATAAACAAAGAGCTGAGTAGGCACGAATCAAACAGTCAGCAGGCAATAATCATGGAACTCAGCTGTGAGGAATCATGCTGCTCAGCTGGCAATAATCAAGCAGCTGAGCAGGCAGGAATTACGCAGCACAGCTGGCAATTGTCAAGCAGATGACAGGCAGGAATCATGCAGCTCAGCTGGCAATTGTCAAGCAGATGAGCAGACAGTAATCACGCAGCTCAGCAGGCCCTGATCACGTGACTGAGCATGCACTGTTCACGTGGCTGATCATACACTGATCACGTGACTGATCATGCACTGATCACGTGGATATCATGCACTGATCACGTGGCTGATCATACACTGTTCACGTGTCTGATCATGCACTGATCACGTGGCTGATCATGCACTGATCACGTGACTGATCATGCACTGATCACGTGGCTGATCATGCACTGATCACGTGGCTGATCATGCACTGATCACGTGACTGATCATGCACTGATCACGTGACTGATCATGCACTGATCACGTGGCTTATCATGCACTGATCATGTGACTGATCATGCACTGATCATGTTTGGTGTCATACACTGATCATGTGCATCTGGAGGCAATGAACAAAGAGCTGAGTAGGCAGAATCAGTCAGCAGGCTATAATCATGGAACTCAGCTCTGAGAAATCATGCTGCTCAGCTGGCAATAATCAAGCAGATGAGCAGGCAGGAATTATGCAGCACAGGTGGCAATTGTCAAGCAGATGACAGGCAGGAATCGTGCAGCTCAGCTGGCAATTGTCAAGCAGATGAGCAGACAGTAATCACGCAGCTCAGCAGGCCCTGATCACGTGACTGAGCATGCACTGTTCACGTGGCTGATCACACTGATCACGTGACTGATCATGCACTGATCACGTGGCTATCATGCACTGATCACGTGGCTGATCATGCACTGATCACGTGACTGTCATGCACTGATCACGTGGCTGATCATGCACTGATCACGTGACTGATCATGCACTGATCACGTGGCTATCATGCACTGATCACGTGGCTGATCATGCACTGATCACGGGACTGATCATGCACTGATCACGTGGCTATCATGCACTGATACATGACTGATCATGCACTGATCACGTGGCTGATCATGCACTGATCACGTGACTGATCATGCACTGATCACGTGGCTGATCATGCACTGATCACGTGGCTATCATGCACTGATCACGTGGCTGATCATGCACTGATCACGTGACTGATCATGCACTGATCACGTGGCTATCATGCACTGATCACGTGGCTGATCATGCACTGATCACGTGGCTATCATGCACTGATCACGTGACTGATCATGCACTGATCACGTGACTGATCATGCACTGATCACGTGGCTGATCATGCACTGATCACGTGACTGATCATGCACTGATCACGTGACTGATCATGCACTGATCACGTGGCTATCATGCACTGATCACGTGGCTGATCATGCACTGATCACGTGCTATCATGCACTGATCACGTGACTGATCATGCACTGATCACGTGGCTGATCATGCACTGATCACGTGACTGATCATGCACTGATCACGTGGCTATCATGCACTGATCACGTGGCTGATCATGCACTGATCACGTAGCTATCATGCACTGATCACGTGACTGATCATGCACTGATCACGTGACTGATCATGCACTGATCACGTGGCTATCATGCACTGATCACGTGGCTGATCATGCACTGATCACGTGGCTGATCATGCACTGATCACGTGACTGATCATGCACTGATCACGTGACTGATCATGCACTGATCACGTGGCTATCATGCACTATCACGTGGCTGATCATGCAATGATCACGTAGCTACCATGTACTGGTCACGTGACTGATCATGCACTGATCACGTGACTGATCATGCACTGATCACGTGGCTATCATGCACTGATCACGTGGCTGATCATGCACTGATCACGTGACTGATCATGCACTGATCACGTGACTGATCATGCACTGATCACGTGGCTATCATGCACTGATCACGTGGCTGATCATGCACTGATCACGTGGCTGATCATGCACTGATCACGTGGCTGATCATGCACTGATCACGTGGCTGATCATGCACTGATACCGTGACTGAGCATGGACTGATCACATGACTATCATGTAGTGATCACGTGACTTAATGGCGCTGATCATGTGACTGATCATGCACTGATCATGTTTGCTATCATACACTGATCATGTGCCTCTGGAGGCAATAAACAAAGAGCTGAGTAGGCATGAATCAAACAGTCAGCAGGCAATAATCATGGAACTCAGCTGTGAGGAATCATGCTGCTCAGCTGGCAATAATCAAGCAGCTGAGCAGGCAGGAATTACAGCACAGCTGGCAATTGTCAAGCAGATGACAGGCAGGAATCATGCAGCTCAGCTGGCAATTGTCAAGCAGATGAGCAGACAGTAATCACGCAGCTCAGCAGGCCCTGATCACGTGACTGAGCATGCACTGTTCACGTGGCTGATCATACACTGATCACGTGACTGATCATGCACTGATCACGTGGATATCATGCACTGATCACGTGGCTGATCATACACTGTTCACGTGTCTGATCATGCACTGATCACGTGGCTGATCATGCACTGATCACGTGACTGATCATGCACTGATCACGTGGCTGATCATGCACTGATCACGTGGCTGATCATGCACTGATCACGTGACTGATCATGCACTGATCACGTGACTGATCATGCACTGATCACGTGGCTTATCATGCACTGATCATGTGACTGATCATGCACTGATCATGTTTGGTGTCATACACTGATCATGTGCCTCTGGAGGCAATGAACAAAGAGCTGAGTAGGCAGGAATCAGTCAGCAGGCTATAATCATGGAACTCAGCTCTGAGAAATCATGCTGCTCAGCTGGCAATAATCAAGCAGATGAGCAGGCAGGAATTATGCAGCACAGGTGGCAATTGTCAAGCAGATGACAGGCAGGAATCGTGCAGCTCAGCTGGCAATTGTCAAGCAGATGAGCAGACAGTAATCACGCAGCTCAGCAGGCCCTGATCACGTGACTGAGCATGCACTGTTCACGTGGCTGATCATACACTGATCACGTGACTGATCATGCACTGATCACGTGGCTATCATGCACTGATCACGTGGCTGATCATGCACTGATCACGTGGCTGATCATGCACTGATCACGTGGCTGATCATGCACTGATCACGTGACTGATCATGCACTGATCACGTGGCTGATCATGCACTGATCACGTGGCTGATCATGCACTGATCACGTGGCTGATCATGCACTGATCACGTGACTGATCATGCACTGATCACGGGCTATCATGCACTGATCACGTGACTGATCATGCACTGATCACGTGGCTGATCATGCACTGATCACGTGACTGATCATGCACTGATCACGTGGCTATCATGCACTGATCACGTGGCTATCATGCACTGATCACGTGGCTGATCATGCACTGATCACGTGACTGATCATGCACTGATCACGTGGCTATCATGCACTGATCACGTGGCTGATCATGCACTGATCACGTGGCTATCATGCACTGATCACGTGACTGATCATGCACTGATCACGTGATTGATCATGCACTGATCACGTGGCTGATCATGCACTGATCACGTGACTGATCATGCACTGATCACGTGACTGATCATGCACTGATCACGTGGCTATCATGCACTGATCACGTGGCTGATCATGCACTGATCACGCAGCTATCATGCACTGATCACGTGACTGATCATGCACTGATCACGTGGCTGATCATGCACTGATCACGTGACTGATCATGCACTGATCACGTGGCTATCATGCACTGATCACGTGGCTGATCATGCACTGATCACGTGGCTATCATGCACTGATCACGTGACTGATCATGCACTGATCACGTGACTGATCATGCACTGATCACGTGGCTATCATGCACTGATCACGTGGCTGATCATGCACTGATCACGTGACTGATCATGCACTGATCACGTGACTGATCATGCACTGATCACGTGACTGATCATGCACTGATCACGTGGCTATCATGCACTATCACGTGGCTGATCATGCAATGATCACGTAGCTACCATGTACTGGTCACGTGACTGATCATGCACTGATCACGTGACTGATCATGCACTGATCACGTGGCTATCATGCACTGATCACGTGGCTGATCATGCACTGATCACGTGCCTGATCATGCACTGATCACGTGACTGATCATGCACTGATCACGTGGCTATCATGCACTGATCACGTGGCTGATCATGCACTGATCACGTGGCTGATCATGCACTGATCACGTGGCTGATCATGCACTGATCACGTGGCTGATCATGCACTGATACCGTGACTGAGCATGGACTGATCACATGACTATCATGTAGTGATCACGTGACTTAATGGCGCTGATCATGTGACTGATCATGCACTGATCATGTTTGCTATCATACACTGATCATGTGCCTCTGGAGGCAATAAACAAAGAGCTGAGTAGGCATGAATCAAACAGTCAGCAGGCAATAATCATGGAACTCAGCTGTGAGGAATCATGCTGCTCAGCTGGCAATAATCAAGCAGCTGAGCAGGCAGGAATTACGCAGCACAGCTGGCAATTGTCAAGCAGATGACAGGCAGGAATCATGCAGCTCAGCTGGCAATTGTCAAGCAGATGAGCAGACAGTAATCACGCAGCTCAGCAGGCCCTGATCACGTGACTGAGCATGCACTGTTCACGTGGCTGATCATACACTGATCACGTGATGATCATGCACTGATCACGTGGATATCATGCACTGATCACGTGGCTGATCATACACTGTTCACGTGTCTGATCATGCACTGATCACGTGGCTGATCATGCACTGATCACGTGACTGATCATGCACTGATCACGTGGCTGATCATGCACTGATCACGTGGCTGATCATGCACTGATCACGTGACTGATCATGCACTGATCACGTGACTGATCATGCACTGATCACGTGGCTTATCATGCACTGATCATGTGACTGATCATGCACTGATCATGTTTGGTGTCATACACTGATCATGTGCCTCTGGAGGCAATGAACAAAGAGCTGAGTAGGCAGGAATCAGTCAGCAGGCTATAATCATGGAACTCAGCTCTGAGAAATCATGCTGCTCAGCTGGCAATAATCAAGCAGATGAGCAGGCAGGAATTATGCAGCACAGGTGGCAATTGTCAAGCAGATGACAGGCAGGAATCGTGCAGCTCAGCTGGCAATTGTCAAGCAGATGAGCAGACAGTAATCACGCAGCTCAGCAGGCCCTGATCACGTGACTGATCATGCACTGTTCACGTGGCTGATCATACACTGATCACGTGACTGATCATGCACTGATCACGTGGCTATCATGCACTGATCACGTGGCTGATCATGCACTGATCACGTGACTGTCATGCACTGATCACGTGGCTGATCATGCACTGATCACGTGACTGATCATGCACTGATCACGTGGCTATCATGCACTGATCACGTGGCTGATCATGCACTGATCACGGGACTGATCATGCACTGATCACGTGGCTATCATGCACTGATACATGACTGATCATGCACTGATCACGTGGCTGATCATGCACTGATCACGTGGCTGATCATGCACTGATCACGTGGCTATCATGCACTGATCACGTGGCTGATCATGCACTGATCACGTGACTGATCATGCACTGATCACGTGGCTATCATGCACTGATCACGTGGCTGATCATGCACTGATCACGTGGCTATCATGCACTGATCACGTGACTGATCATGCACTGATCACGTGACTGATCATGCACTGATCACGTGGCTGATCATGCACTGATCACGTGACTGATCATGCACTGATCACGTGGCTATCATGCACTGATCACGTGGCTGATCATGCACTGATCACGTGGCTATCATGCACTGATCACGTGACTGATCATGCACTGATCACGTGGCTGATCATGCACTGATCACGTGACTGATCATGCACTGATCACGTGGCTATCATGCACTGATCACGTGGCTGATCATGCACTGATCACGTGGCTATCATGCACTGATCACGTGACTGATCATGCACTGATCACGTGACTGATCATGCACTGATCACGTGGCTATCATGCACTGATCACGTGGCTGATCATGCACTGATCACGTGGCTGATCATGCACTGATCACGTGACTGATCATGCACTGATCACGTGACTGATCATGCACTGATCACGTGGCTATCATGCACTGATCACGTGGCTGATCATGCACTGATCACGTAGCTACCATGTACTGTCACGTGACTGATCATGCACTGATCACGTGACTGATCATGCACTGATCACGTGGCTATCATGCACTGATCACGTGGCTGATCATGCACTGATCACGTGCCTGATCATGCACTGATCACGTGACTGATCATGCACTGATCACGTGCTATCATGCACTGATCACGTGGCTGATCATGCACTGATCACGTGGCTGATCATGCACTGATCACGTGGCTGATCATGCACTGATCACGTGGCTGATCATGCACTGATACCGTGACTGAGCATGGACTGATCACATGACTATCATGTAGTGATCACGTGACTTAATGGCGCTGATCATGTGACTGATCATGCACTGATCATGTTTGCTATCATACACTGATCATGTGCCTCTGGAGGCAATAAACAAAGAGCTGAGTAGGCATGAATCAAACAGTCAGCAGGCAATAATCATGGAACTCAGCTGTGAGGAATCATGCTGCTCAGCTGGCAATAATCAAGCAGCTGAGCAGGCAGGAATTACGCAGCACAGCTGGCAATTGTCAAGCAGATGACAGGCAGGAATCATGCAGCTCAGCTGGCAATTGTCAAGCAGATGAGCAGACAGTAATCACGCAGCTCAGCAGGCCCTGATCACGTGACTGAGCATGCACTGTTCACGTGGCTGATCATACACTGATCACGTGACTGATCATGCACTGATCACGTGGATATCATGCACTGATCACGTGGCTGATCATACACTGTTCACGTGTCTGATCATGCACTGATCACGTGGCTGATCATGCACTGATCACGTGACTGATCATGCACTGATCACGTGGCTGATCATGCACTGATCACGTGGCTGATCATGCACTGATCACGTGACTGATCATGCACTGATCACGTGACTGATCATGCACTGATCACGTGGCTTATCATGCACTGATCATGTGACTGATCATGCACTGATCATGTTTGGTGTCACACACTGATCATGTGCATCTGGAGGCAATGAACAAAGAGCTGAGTAGGCACGAATCAGTCAGCAGGCTATAATCATGGAACTCAGCTCTGAGAATCATGCTGCTCAGCTGGCAATAATCAAGTAGATGAGCAGGCAGGAATTATGCAGCACAGGTGGCAATTGTCAAGCAGATGACAGGCAGGAATCGTGCAGCTCAGCTGGCAATTGTCAAGCAGATGAGCAGACAGTAATCACGCAGCTCAGCAGGCCCTGATCACGTGACTGATCATGCACTGTTCACGTGGCTGATCACACACTGATCACGTGACTGATCATGCACTGATCACGTGGCTATCATGCACTGATCACGTGGCTGATCATGCACTGATCACGTGGCTGATCATGCACTGATCACGTGACTGATCATGCACTGATCACGTGGCTATCATGCACTGATCACGTGGCTGATCATGCACTGATCACGTGGCTGATCATGCACTGATCACGTGACTGATCATGCACTGATCACGTGGCTGATCATGCACTGATCACGTGGCTATCATGCACTGATCACGTGGCTGATCATGCACTGATCACGTGACTGATCATGCACTGATCACGTGGCTATCATGCACTGATCACGTGGCTGATCATGCACTGATCACGTGGCTATCATGCACTGATCACGTGACTGATCATGCACTGATCACGTGACTGATCATGCACTGATCACGTGGCTGATCATGCACTGATCACGTGACTGATCATGCACTGATCACGTGACTGATCATGCACTGATCACGTGGCTATCATGCACTGATCACGTGGCTGATCATGCACTGATCACGTAGCTATCATGCACTGATCACGTGACTGATCATGCACTGATCACGTGGCTGATCATGCACTGATCACGTGACTGATCATGCACTGATCACGTGGCTATCATGCACTGATCACGTGGCTGATCATGCACTGATCACGTGCTATCATGCACTGATCACGTGACTGATCATGCACTGATCACGTGACTGATCATGCACTGATCACGTGGCTATCATGCACTGATCACGTGGCTGATCATGCACTGATCACGTGCCTGATCATGCACTGATCACGTGACTGATCATGCACTGATCACGTGACTGATCATGCACTGATCACGTGGCTATCATGCACTATCACGTGGCTGATCATGCAATGATCATGTAGCTACCATGTACTGTCACGTGACTGATCATGCACTGATCACGTGACTGATCATGCACTGATCACGTGGCTATCATGCACTGATCACGTGGCTGATCATGCACTGATCACGTGGCTGATCATGCACTGATCACGTGACTGATCATGCACTGATCACGTGGCTATCATGCACTGATCACGTGGCTGATCATGCACTGATCACGTGGCTGATCATGCACTGATCACGTGGCTGATCATGCACTGATCACGTGGCTGATCATGCACTGATACCGTGACTGAGCATGGACTGATCACATGACTATCATGTAGTGATCACGTGACTTAATGGCGCTGATCATGTGACTGATCATGCACTGATCATGTTTGCTATCATACACTGATCATGTGCCTCTGGAGGCAATAAACAAAGAGCTGAGTAGGCATGAATCAAACAGTCAGCAGGCAATAATCATGGAACTCAGCTGTGAGGAATCATGCTGCTCAGCTGGCAATAATCAAGCAGCTGAGCAGGCAGGAATTACGCAGCACAGCTGGCAATTGTCAAGCAGATGACAGGCAGGAATCATGCAGCTCAGCTGGCAATTGTCAAGCAGATGAGCAGACAGTAATCACGCAGCTCAGCAGGCCCTGATCACGTGACTGAGCATGCACTGTTCACGTGGCTGATCATACACTGATCACGTGACTGATCATGCACTGATCACGTGGATATCATGCACTGATCACGTGGCTGATCATGCACTGTTCACGTGTCTGATCATGCACTGATCACGTGGCTGATCATGCACTGATCACGTGACTGATCATGCACTGATCACGTGGCTGATCATGCACTGATCACGTGGCTGATCATGCACTGATCACGTGACTGATCATGCACTGATCACGTGACTGATCATGCACTGATCACGTGGCTTATCATGCACTGATCATGTGACTGATCATGCACTGATCATGTTTGGTGTCATACACTGATCATGTGCATCTGGAGGCAATGAACAAAGAGCTGAGTAGGCACGAATCAGTCAGCAGGCTATAATCATGGAACTCAGCTCTGAGAAATCATGCTGCTCAGCTGGCAATAATCAAGCAGATGAGCAGGCAGGAATTATGCAGCACAGGTGGCAATTGTCAAGCAGATGACAGGCAGGAATCGTGCAGCTCAGCTGGCAATTGTCAAGCAGATGAGCAGACAGTAATCACGCAGCTCAGCAGGCCTGATCACGTGACTGAGCATGCACTGTTCACGTGGCTGATCATACACTGATCACGTGACTGATCATGCACTGATCACGTGGCTATCATGCACTGATCACGTGGCTGATCATGCACTGATCACGTGACTGTCATGCACTGATCACGTGGCTGATCATGCACTGATCACGTGACTGATCATGCACTGATCACGTGGCTATCATGCACTGATCACGTGGCTGATCATGCACTGATCACGGGACTGATCATGCACTGATCACGTGCTATCATGCACTGATACATGACTGACATGCACTGATCACGTGGCTGATCATGCACTGATCACGTGACTGATCATGCACTGATCACGTGGCTATCATGCACTGATCACGTGGCTATCATGCACTGATCACGTGGCTGATCATGCACTGATCACGTGACTGATCATGCACTGATCACGTGGCTATCATGCACTGATCACGTGGCTGATCATGCACTGATCACGTGGCTATCATGCACTGATCACGTGACTGATCATGCACTGATCACGTAATTGATCATGCACTGATCACGTGGCTGATCATGCACTGATCACGTGACTGATCATGCACTGATCACGTGACTGATCATGCACTGATCACGTGGCTATCATGCACTGATCACGTGGCTGATCATGCACTGATCACGCACTATCATGCACTGATCACGTGGCTGATCATGCACTGATCACGTGGCTGATCATGCACTGATCACGTGACTGATCATGCACTGATCACGTGGCTATCATGCACTGATCACGTGGCTGATCATGCACTGATCACGTGGCTATCATGCACTGATCACGTGACTGATCATGCACTGATCACGTGACTGATCATGCACTGATCACGTGGCTATCATGCACTGATCACGTGGCTGATCATGCACTGATCACGTGCCTGATCATGCACTGATCACGTGACTGATCATGCACTGATCACGTGACTGATCATGCACTGATCACGTGGCTATCATGCACTGATCACGTGGCTGATCATGCACTGATCATGTAGCTACCATGTACTGGTCACGTGACTGATCATACACTGATCACGTGACTGATCATGCACTGATCACGTGGCTGATCATGCACTGATCACGTGGCTGATCATGCACTGATCACGTGACTGATCATGCACTGATCACGTGGCTGATCATGCACTGATCACGTGGCTGATCATGCACTGATCACGTGGCTGATCATGCACTGATACCGTGACTGAGCATGGACTGATCACATGACTATCATGTAGTGATCACGTGACTTAATGGCGCTGATCATGTGACTGATCATGCGCTGATCATGTTTGCTATCATACACTGATCATGTGCCTCTGGAGGCAATAAACAAAGAGCTGAGTAGGCATGAATCAAACAGTCAGCAGGCAATAATCATGGAACTCAGCTGTGAGGAATCATGCTGCTCAGCTGGCAATAATCAAGCAGCTGAGCAGGCAGGAATTACGCAGCACAGCTGGCAATTGTCAAGCAGATGACAGGCAGGAATCATGCAGCTCAGCTGGCAATTGTCAAGCAGATGAGCAGACAGTAATCACGCAGCTCAGCAGGCCCTGATCACGTGACTGAGCATGCACTGTTCACGTGGCTGATCATACACTGATCACGTGACTGATCATGCACTGATCACTTGGATATCATGCACTGATCACGTGGCTGATCATACACTGTTCACGTGTCTGACCATGCACTGATCACGTGGCTGATCATGCACTGATCACGTGACTGATCATGCACTGATCACGTGGCTGATCATGCACTGATCACGTGGCTGATCATGCACTGATCACGTGACTGATCATGCACTGATCACGTGACTGATCATGCACTGATCACGTGGCTTATCATGCACTGATCATGTGACTGATCATGCACTGATCATGTTTGGTGTCACACACTGATCATGTGCATCTGGAGGCAATGAACAAAGAGCTGAGTAGGCACGAATCAGTCAGCAGGCTATAATCATGGAACTCAGCTCTGAGAAATCATGCTGCTCAGCTGGCAATAATCAAGTAGATGAGCAGGCAGGAATTATGCAGCACAGGTGGCAATTGTCAAGCAGATGACAGGCAGGAATCGTGCAGCTCAGCTGGCAATTGTCAAGCAGATGAGCAGACAGTAATCACGCAGCTCAGCAGGCCCTGATCACGTGACTGAGCATGCACTGTTCACGTGGCTGATCACACACTGATCACGTGACTGATCATGCACTGATCACGTGGCTATCATGCACTGATCACGTGACTGATCATGCACTGATCACGTGATTGTCATGCACTGATCACGTGGCTGATCATGCACTGATCACGTGACTGATCATGCACTGATCACGTGGCTATCATGCACTGATCACGTGGCTGATCATGCACTGATCACGGGACTGATCATGCACTGATCACGTATCATGCACTCATGCATCATGACTGACACGTGGCTGATCATGCACTGATCACGTGACTGATCATGCACTGATCACGTGGCTGATCATGCACTGATCACGTGGCTGATCATGCACTGATCACGTGGCTGATCATGCACTGATCACGTGACTGATCATGCACTGATCACGTGGCTATCATGCACTGATCACGTGGCTGATCATGCACTGATCACGTGGCTATCATGCACTGATCACGTGACTGATCATGCACTGATCACGTGGCTGATCATGCACTGATCACGTGGCTGATCATGCACTGATCACGTGACTGATCATGCACTGATCACGTGGCTGATCATGCACTGATCACGTGGCTGATCATGCACTGATCACGTGGCTATCATGCACTGATCACGTGACTGATCATGCACTGATCACGTGGCTGATCATGCACTGATCACGTGACTGATCATGCACTGATCACGTGGCTATCATGCACTGATCACGTGGCTGATCATGCACTGATCACGTGGCTATCATGCACTGATCACGTGACTGATCATGCACTGATCACGTGACTGATCATGCACTGATCACGTGGCTATCATGCACTGATCACGTGGCTGATCATGCACTGATCACGTGACTGATCATGCACTGATCACGTGACTGATCATGCACTGATCACGTGACTGATCATGCACTGATCACGTGGCTATCATGCACTATCACGTGGCTGATCATGCAATGATCATAGCTACCATGTACTGGTCACGTGACTGATCATGCACTGATCACGTGACTGATCATGCACTGATCACGTGGCTATCATGCACTGATCACGTGGCTGATCATGCACTGATCACGTGCCTGATCATGCACTGATCACGTGACTGATCATGCACTGATCACGTGGCTATCATGCACTGATCACGTGGCTGATCATGCACTGATCACGTGGCTGATCATGCACTGATCACGTGGCTATCATGCACTGATCACGTGGCTGATCATGCACTGATACCGTGACTGAGCATGGACTGATCACATGACTATCATGTAGTGATCACGTGACTTAATGGCGCTGATCATGTGACTGATCATGCGCTGATCATGTTTGCTATCATACACTGATCATGTGCCTCTGGAGGCAATAAACAAAGAGCTGAGTAGGCACGAATCAAACAGTCAGCAGGCAATAATCATGGAACTCAGCTGTGAGGAATCATGCTGCTCAGCTGGCAATAATCAAGCAGCTGAGCAGGCAGGAATTACGCAGCACAGCTGGCAATTGTCAAGCAGATGACAGGCAGGAATCATGCAGCTCAGCTGGCAATTGTCAAGCAGATGAGCAGACAGTAATCACGCAGCTCAGCAGGCCCTGATCACGTGACTGAGCATGCACTGTTCACGTGGCTGATCATACACTGATCACGTGATTGATCATGCACTGATCACGTGGATATCATGCACTGATCACGTGGCTGATCATACACTGTTCACGTGTCTGATCATGCACTGATCACGTGGCTGATCATGCACTGATCACGTGACTGATCATGCACTGATCACGTGGCTGATCATGCACTGATCACGTGGCTGATCATGCACTGATCACGTGACTGATCATGCACTGATCACGTGACTGATCATGCACTGATCACGTGGCTTATCATGCACTGATCATGTGACTGATCATGTGCTGATCATGTTTGGTGTCACACACTGATCATGTGCATCTGGAGGCAATGAACAAAGAGCTGAGTAGGCAGGAATCAGTCAGCAGGCTATAATCATGGAACTCAGCTCTGAGAAATCATGCTGCTCAGCTGGCAATAATCAAGTAGATGAGCAGGCAGGAATTATGCAGCACAGGTGGCAATTGTCAAGCAGATGACAGGCAGGAATCGTGCAGCTCAGCTGGCAATTGTCAAGCAGATGAGCAGACAGTAATCACGCAGCTCAGCAGGCCCTGATCACGTGACTGATCATGCACTGTTCACGTGGCTGATCACACTGATCACGTGACTGATCATGCACTGATCACGTGGCTATCATGCACTGATCACGTGGCTGATCATGCACTGATCACGTGACTGTCATGCACTGATCACGTGGCTGATCATGCACTGATCACGTGACTGATCATGCACTGATCACGTGGCTATCATGCACTGATCACGTGGCTGATCATGCACTGATCACGGGACTGATCATGCACTGATCACGGGCTATCATGCACTGATACATGACTGATCATGCACTGATCACGTGGCTGATCATGCACTGATCACGTGACTGATCATGCACTGATCACGTGGCTGATCATGCACTGATCACGTGGCTATCATGCACTGATCACGTGGCTGATCATGCACTGATCACGTGACTGATCATGCACTGATCACGTGGCTATCATGCACTGATCACGTGGCTGATCATGCACTGATCACGTAGCTATCATGCACTGATCACGTGACTGATCATGCACTGATCACGTGACTGATCATGCACTGATCACGTGGCTGATCATGCACTGATCACGTGACTGATCATGCACTGATCACGTGACTGATCATGCACTGATCACGTGGCTATCATGCACTGATCACGTGGCTGATCATGCACTGATCACGCAGCTATCATGCACTGATCACGTGACTGATCATGCACTGATCACGTGGCTGATCATGCACTGATCACGTGACTGATCATGCACTGATCACGTGGCTATCATGCACTGATCACGTGGCTGATCATGCACTGATCACGTGCTATCATGCACTGATCACGTGACTGATCATGCACTGATCACGTGACTGATCATGCACTGATCACGTGGCTATCATGCACTGATCACGTGGCTGATCATGCACTGATCACGTGGCTGATCATGCACTGATCACGTGACTGATCATGCACTGATCACGTGACTGATCATGCACTGATCACGTGGCTATCATGCACTGATCACGTGGCTGATCATGCAATGATCACGTAGCTACCATGTACACACGTGACTGATCATGCACTGATCACGTGACTGATCATGCACTGATCACGTGGCTATCATGCACTGATCACGTGGCTGATCATGCACTGATCACGTGACTGATCATGCACTGATCACGTGACTGATCATGCACTGATCACGTGGCTATCATGCACTGATCACGTGGCTGATCATGCACTGATCACGTGGCTGATCATGCACTGATCACGTGGCTATCATGCACTGATCACGTGGCTGATCATGCACTGATACCGTGACTGAGCATGGACTGATCACATGACTATCATGTAGTGATCACGTGACTTAATGGCGCTGATCATGTGACTGATCATGCACTGATCATGTTTGCTATCATACACTGATCATGTGCCTCTGGAGGCAATAAACAAAGAGCTGAGTAGGCATGAATCAAACAGTCAGCAGGCAATAATCATGGAACTCAGCTGTGAGGAATCATGCTGCTCAGCTGGCAATAATCAAGCAGCTGAGCAGGCAGGAATTACACAGCACAGCTGGCAATTGTCAAGCAGATGACAGGCAGGAATCATGCAGCTCAGCTGGCAATTGTCAAGCAGATGAGCAGACAGTAATCACGCAGCTCAGCAGGCCCTGATCACGTGACTGAGCATGCACTGTTCACGTGGCTGATCATACACTGATCACGTGACTGATCATGCACTGATCACGTGGATATCATGCACTGATCACGTGGCTGATCATGCACTGTTCACGTGTCTGATCATGCACTGATCACGTGGCTGATCATGCACTGATCACGTGACTGATCATGCACTGATCACGTGGCTGATCATGCACTGATCACGTGGCTGATCATGCACTGATCACGTGACTGATCATGCACTGATCACGTGACTGATCATGCACTGATCACGTGGCTTATCATGCACTGATCATGTGACTGATCATGTGCTGATCATGTTTGCTGTCATACACTGATCATGTGCATCTGGAGGCAATGAACAAAGAGCTGAGTAGGCAGGAATCAGTCAGCAGGCTATAATCATGGAACTCAGCTCTGAGAAATCATGCTGCTCAGCTGGCAATAATCAAGCAGCTGAGCAGGCAGGAATTATGCAGCACAGGTGGCAATTGTCAAGCAGATGACAGGCAGGAATCGTGCAGCTCAGCTGGCAATTGTCAAGCAGATGAGCAGACAGTAATCACGCAGCTCAGCAGGCCCTGATCACGTGACTGAGCATGCACTGTTCACGTGGCTGATCATACACTGATCACGTGACTGATCATGCACTGATCACGTGGCTATCATGCACTGATCACGTGGCTGATCATGCACTGATCACGTGGCTGTCATGCACTGATCACGTGGCTGATCATGCACTGATCACGTGACTGATCATGCACTGATCACGTGGCTATCATGCACTGATCACGTGGCTGATCATGCACTGATCACGGGACTGATCATGCACTGATCACGGGCTATCATGCACTGACACATGACTGATCATGCACTGATCACGTGGCTGATCATGCACTGATCACGTGACTGATCATGCACTGATCACGTGGCTGATCATGCACTGATCACGTGGCTATCATGCACTGATCACGTGGCTGATCATGCACTGATCACGTGACTGATCATGCACTGATCACGTGGCTATCATGCACTGATCACGTGGCTGATCATGCACTGATCACGTAGCTATCATGCACTGATCACGTGACTGATCATGCACTGATCACGTGATTGATCATGCACTGATCACGTGGCTGATCATGCACTGATCACGTGACTGATCATGCACTGATCACGTGACTGATCATGCACTGATCACGTGGCTATCATGCACTGATCACGTGGCTGATCATGCACTGATCACGTGGCTATCATGCACTGATCACGTGACTGATCATGCACTGATCACGTGGCTGATCATGCACTGATCACGTGACTGATCATGCACTGATCACGTGACTGATCATGCACTGATCACGTGGCTATCATGCACTGATCACGTGGCTGATCATGCACTGATCACGTGCTATCATGCACTGATCACGTGACTGATCATGCACTGATCACGTGACTGATCATGCACTGATCACGTGGCTATCATGCACTGATCACGTGGCTGATCATGCACTGATCACGTGGCTGATCATGCACTGATCACATGACTGATCATGCACTGATCACGTGACTGATCATGCACTGATCACGTGGCTATCATGCACTATCACGTGGCTGATCATGCAATGATCACGTAGCTACCATGTACTGGTCACGTGACTGATCATGCACTGATCACGTGACTGATCATGCACTGATCACGTGGCTATCATGCACTGATCACGTGGCTGATCATGCACTGATCACGTGCCTGATCATGCACTGATCACGTGACTGATCATGCACTGATCACGTGGCTATCATGCACTGATCACGTGGCTGATCATGCACTGATCACGTGGCTGATCATGCACTGATCACGTGGCTGATCATGCACTGATCACGTGGCTGATCATGCACTGATACCGTGACTGAGCATGGACTGATCACATGACTATCATGTAGTGATCACGTGACTTAATGGCGCTGATCATGTGACTGATCATGCGCTGATCATGTTTGCTATCATACACTGATCATGTGCCTCTGGAGGCAATAAACAAAGAGCTGAGTAGGCACGAATCAAACAGTCAGCAGGCAATAATCATGGAACTCAGCTGTGAGGAATCATGCTGCTCAGCTGGCAATAATCAAGCAGCTGAGCAGGCAGGAATTACGCAGCACAGCTGGCAATTGTCAAGCAGATGACAGGCAGGAATCGTGCAGCTCAGCTGGCAATTGTCAAGCAGATGAGCAGACAGTAATCACGCAGCTCAGCAGGCCCTGATCACGTGACTGAGCATGCACTGTTCACGTGGCTGATCATACACTGATCACGTGATGATCATGCACTGATCACGTGGATATCATGCACTGATCACGTGGCTGATCATACACTGTTCACGTGTCTGATCATGCACTGATCACGTGGCTGATCATGCACTGATCACGTGACTGATCATGCACTGATCACGTGGCTGATCATGCACTGATCACGTGGCTGATCATGCACTGATCACGTGACTGATCATGCACTGATCACGTGATATCATGCACTGATCACGTGGCTTATCATGCACTGATCACGTGACTGATCATGTGCTGATCATGTTTGGTGTCACACTGATCATGTGCATCTGGAGGCAATGAACAAAGAGCTGAGTAGGCAGGAATCAGTCAGCAGGCTATAATCATGGAACTCAGCTCTGAGAAATCATGCTGCTCAGCTGGCAATAATCAAGCAGATGAGCAGGCAGGAATCATGCACTGAGTGGCAATTGTCAAGCAGATGACAGGCAGGAATCGTGCAGCTCAGCTGGCAATTGTCAAGCAGATGAGCAGACAGTAATCACGCAGATCATGCACTGATCACGTGACTGATCATGCACTGATCACGTGGCTGATCACACACTGATCACGTGACTGATCATGCACTGATCACGTGGCTATCATGCACTGATCACGTGGCTGATCATGCACTGATCACGTGGCTGTCATGCACTGATCACGTGGCTGATCATGCACTGATCACGTGACTGATCATGCACTGATCACGTGGCTATCATGCACTGATCACGTGGCTGATCATGCACTGATCACGTGGACTGATCATGCACTGATCACGACTGATCATGCACTGATCACATGACTGATGCACTGATCACGTGGCTGATCATGCACTGATCACGTGACTGATCATGCACTGATCACGTGGCTGATCATGCACTGATCACGTGGCTATCATGCACTGATCACGTGGCTGATCATGCACTGATCACGTGACTGATCATGCACTGATCACGTGGCTGATCATGCACTGATCACGTGGCTGATCATGCACTGATCACGTGGCTATCATGCTGATCACGTGACTGATCATGCACTGATCACGTGACTGATCATGCACTGATCACGTGGCTGATCATGCACTGATCACGTGACTGATCATGCACTGATCACGTGACTGATCATGCACTGATCACGTGGCTGATCATGCACTGATCACGTGGCTGATCATGCACTGATCACGTGGCTATCATGCACTGATCACGTGACTGATCATGCACTGATCACGTGGCTGATCATGCACTGATCACGTGACTGATCATGCACTGATCACGTGATCATGCACTGATCACGTGGCTATCATGCACTGATCACGTGGCTGATCATGCACTGATACCGTGACTGAGCATGGACTGATCACATGACTATCATGTAGTGATCACGTGACTTAATGGCGCTGATCATGTGACTGATCATGCACTGATCATGTTTGCTATCATACACTGATCATGTGCCTCTGGAGGCAATAAACAAAGAGCTGAGTAGGCACGAATCAAACAGTCAGCAGGCAATAATCATGGAACTCAGCTGTGAGGAATCATGCTGCTCAGCTGGCAATAATCAAGCAGCTGAGCAGGCAGGAATTACGCAGCACAGCTGGCAATTGTCAAGCAGATGACAGGCAGGAATCGTGCAGCTCAGCTGGCAATTGTCAAGCAGATGAGCAGACAGTAATCACGCAGCTCAGCAGGCCCTGATCACGTGACTGAGCATGCACTGTTCACGTGGCTGATCATACACTGATCACGTGATGATCATGCACTGATCACGTGGATATCATGCACTGATCACGTGGCTGATCATACACTGTTCACGTGTCTGATCATGCACTGATCACGTGGCTGATCATGCACTGATCACGTGACTGATCATGCACTGATCACGTGGCTGATCATGCACTGATCACGTGGCTGATCATGCACTGATCACGTGACTGATCATGCACTGATCACGTGACTGATCATGCACTGATCACGTGGCTTATCATGCACTGATCACGTGACTGATCATGCCTGATCATGTTTGTGTCACACACTGATCATGTGCTATCTGGAGGCAATGAACACGAGCTGAGTAGGCAGGAATCAGTCAGCAGGCTATAATCATGGAACTCAGCTCTGAGAAATCATGCTGCTCAGCTGGCAATGATCAAGTAGATGATCAGGCAGGAATTATGCAGCACAGGTGGCAATTGTCAAGCAGATGACAGGCAGGAATCGTGCAGCTCAGCTGGCAATTGTCAAGCAGATGATCAGACAGTAATCACGCAGCTCATCATGCACTGATCACGTGACTGATCATGCACTGATCACGTGGCTGATCACACACTGATCACGTGACTGATCATGCACTGATCACGTGGCTATCATGCACTGATCACGTGACTGATCATGCACTGATCACGTGACTGTCATGCACTGATCACGTGGCTATCATGCACTGATCACGTGACTGATCATGCACTGATCACGTGGCTATCATGCACTGATCACGTGGCTGATCATGCACTGATCACGGGACTGATCATGCACTGATCACGTGGCTATCATGCACTGATCACGTGACTGATCATGCACTGATCACGTGGCTGATCATGCACTGATCACGTGACTGATCATGCACTGATCACGTGGCTGATCATGCACTGATCACGTGGCTATCATGCACTGATCACGTGGCTGATCATGCACTGATCACGTGACTGATCATGCACTGATCACGTGGCTATCATGCACTGATCACGTGGCTGATCATGCACTGATCACGTGGCTATCATGTACTGATCATGACTGATCATGCACTGATCATGTGACTGATCATGCACTGATCACGTGGCTGATCATGCACTGATCACGTGACTGATCATGCACTGATCACGTGGCTGATCATGCACTGATCACGTGGCTATCATGCACTGATCACGTGGCTGATCATGCACTGATCACGTGGCTATCATGCACTGATCACGTGACTGATCATGCACTGATCACGTGGCTGATCATGCACTGATCACGTGACTGATCATGCACTGATCACGTGGCTATCATGCACTGATCACGTGGCTGATCATGCACTGATCACGTGCTGACATGCACTGATCACGTGCTGATCATGCACTGATCACGTGACTGATCATGCACTGATCACGTGGCTATCATGCACTGATCACGTGGCTGATCATGCACTGATCACGTGCTGATCATGCACTGATCACGTGACTGATCATGCACTGATCACGTGGCTATCATGCACTCTCACGTGGCTGATCATGCACTGATCACGTAACTACCATGCATACTGATCACGTGACTGATCATGCACTGATCACGTGACTGATCATGCACTGATCACGTGGCTATCATGCACTGATCACGTGACTGATCATGCACTGATCACGGCTGATGCACTGATCACGTGACTGATCATGCACTGATCACGTGGCTGATCATGCACTGATCACGTGGCTGATCATGCACTGATCACGTGGCTGATCATGCACTGATCACGTGGCTATCATGCACTGATCACGTGGCTGATCATGCACTGATCCGTGACTGAGCATGGACTGATCACATGACTATCATGTACTGATCACGTGACTTAATGGCGCTGATCATGTGACTGATCATGCGCTGATCATGTTTGCTATCATACACTGATCATGTGCCTCTGGAGGCAATAAACAAAGAGCTGAGTAGGCACGAATCAAACAGTCAGCAGGCAATAATCATGGAACTCAGCTGTGAGGAATCATGCTGCTCAGCTGGCAATAATCAAGCAGCTGAGCAGGCAGGAATTACGCAGCACAGCTGGCAATTGTCAAGCAGATGACAGGCAGGAATCGTGCAGCTCAGCTGGCAATTGTCAAGCAGATGAGCAGACAGTAATCACGCAGCTCAGCAGGCCCTGATCACGTGACTGAGCATGCACTGTTCACGTGGCTGATCATACACTGATCACGTGACTGATCATGCACTGATCACGTGGATATCATGCACTGATCACGTGGCTGATCATACACTGTTCACGTGTCTGATCATGCACTGATCACGTGGCTGATCATGCACTGATCACGTGACTGATCATGCACTGATCACGTGGCTGATCATGCACTGATCACGTGGCTGATCATGCACTGATCACGTGACTGATCATGCACTGATCACGTAATTATCATGCACTGATCACGTGGCTGATCATGCACTGATCACGTGACTGATCATGCGCTGATCATGTTTGGTGTCACACACTGATCATGTGCCTCTGGAGGCAATGAACAAAGAGCTGAGTAGGCACGAATCAGTCAGCAGGCAATAATCATGGAACTCAGCTGAAATCATGCTGCTCAGCTGGCAATAATCAAGCAGATGAGCAGGCAGGAATGCAGCACAGGTGGCAATTGTCAAGCAGATGACAGGCAGGAATCGTGCAGCTCAGCTGGCAATTGTCAAGCAGATGAGCAGACAGTAATCACGCAGCTCAGCAGGCCCTGATCACGTGACTGAGCATGCACTGTTCACGTGGCTGATCATGCACTGATCACGTGACTGATCATGCACTGATCACGTGGCTATCATGCACTGATCACGTGGCTGATCATGCACTGATCACGTGATTGTCATGCACTGATCACGTGGCTGATCATGCACTGATCACGTGACTGATCATGCACTGATCACGTGGCTGATCATGCACTGATCACGTGGCTGATCATGCACTGATCACGTGACTGATCATGCACTGATCACGTGCTATCATGCACTGATCACATGACTGATCATGCACTGATCACGTGGCTGATCATGCACTGATCACGTGACTGATCATGCACTGATCACGTGGCTGATCATGCACTGATCACGTGGCTATCATGCACTGATCACGTGGCTGATCAGGCACTGATCACGTGACTGATCATGCACTGATCACGTGCTATCATGCACTGATCACGTGGCTGATCATGCACTGATCACGCAGCTACCATGCACTGGTCACGTGACTGATCATGCAGGATCACGTGACTATCATGGCACTGTCACGCAGATGATCATGCACTGATCACGCAGCTGATCAGGCCCTGATCACGTGACTGATCATGCACTGATCACGTGGCTATCATGCACTGATCACGTGGCTGATCATGCACTGATCACGTGCTTCATGCACTGATCACGTGACTGATCATGCACTGATCACGTGGCTGATCATGCACTGATCACGTGGCTGATCATGCACTGATCACGTGGCTGATCATGCACTGATCACGTGGCTGATCATGCACTGATCACGTGGCTGATCATGCACTGATACGTGACTGAGCATGGACTGATCACATGACTATCATGTAGTGATCACGTGACTTAATGGCGCTGATCATGTGACTGATCATGCACTGATCATGTTTGCTATCATACACTGATCATGTGCCTCTGGAGGCAATAAACAAAGAGCTGAGTAGGCACGAATCAAACAGTCAGCAGGCAATAATCATGGAACTCAGCTGTGAGAATCATGCTGCTCAGCTGGCAATAATCAAGCAGCTGAGCAGGCAGGAATTACGCAGCACAGCTGGCAATTGTCAAGCAGATGACAGGCAGGAATCATGCAGCTCAGCTGGCAATTGTCAAGCAGATGAGCAGACAGTAATCACGCAGCTCAGCAGGCCCTGATCACGTGACTGAGCATGCACTGTTCACGTGGCTGATCATACACTGATCACGTGACTGATCATGCACTGATCACTTGGATATCATGCACTGATCACGTGGCTGATCATACACTGTCACGTGTCTGACCATGCACTGATCACGTGGCTGATCATGCACTGATCACGTGACTGATCATGCACTGATCACGTGGCTGATCATGCACTGATCACGTGGCTGATCATGCACTGATCACGTGACTGATCATGCACTGATCACGTGATGATCATGCACTGATCACGTGGCTTATCATGCACTGATCATGTGACTGATCATGTGCTGATCATGTTTGGTGTCATACACTGATCATGTGCATCTGGAGGCAATGAACAAAGAGCTGAGTAGGCAGAATCAGTCAGCAGGCTATAATCATGGAACTCAGCTCTGAGAAATCATGCTGCTCAGCTGGCAATAATCAAGTAGATGAGCAGGCAGGAATTGCAGCACAGGTGGCAATTGTCAGCAGATGACAGGCAGGAATCGTGCAGCTCAGCTGGCAATTGTCAAGCAGATGAGCAGACAGTAATCACGCAGCTCATCATGCCTGATCACGTGACTGATCATGCACTGATCACGTGGCTGATCACACACTGATCACGTGACTGATCATGCACTGATCACGTGGCTATCATGCACTGATCACGTGGCTGATCATGCACTGATCACGTGACTGATCATGCACTGATCACGTGGCTGATCATGCACTGATCACGTGACTGATCATGCACTGATCACGTGGCTATCATGCACTGATCACGTGGCTGATCATGCACTGATCACGTGGACTGATCATGCACTGATCACGTGCTATCATGCACTGATCACATGACTGATCATGCACTGATCACGTGGCTGATCATGCACTGATCACGTGACTATCATGCACTGATCACGTGGCTGATCATGCACTGATCACGTGGCTATCATGCACTGATCACGTGGCTGATCATGCACTGATCACGTGACTGATCATGCACTGATCACGTGGCTATCATGCACTGATCACGTGGCTGATCATGCACTGATCACGTAGCTACCATCATGCACTGGTCACGTGACTGATCATGCACTGATCACGTAATTGATCATGCACTGATCACGTGGCTGATCATGCACTGATCACGTGGCTGATCATGCACTGATCACGTGACTGATCATGCACTGATCACGTGGCTATCTCATCACACTGATCATGTGGCTGATCATGCACTGATCACGTGGCTATCATGCACTGATCACGTGACTGATCATGCACTGATCACGTGGCTGATCATGCACTGATCACGTGACTGATCATGCACTGATCACGTGGCTATCATACTGATCACGTGGCTGATCATGCACTGATCACGTGGCTATCATGCACTGGTCACGTTGATCATGCACTGATCACGTAACTGATCATGCACTGATCACGTGGCTATCATGCACTGATCACGTGGCTGATCATGCACTGATCACGTGCCTGGTCATGCACTGATCACGTGACTGATCATGCACTGATCACGTGATGATCATGCACTGATCACGTGGCTATCATGCACTGATCACGTGGCTGATCATGCAATGATCACGTAGCTACCATGTACTGGTCACGTGACTGATCATGCACTGATCACGTGACTGATCATGCACTGATCACGTGGCTATCATGCACTGATCACGTGGCTGATCATGCACTGATCACGTGGCTGATCATGCACTGATCACGTGACTAATCATGCACTGATCACGTGCTATCATGCACTGATCACGTGGCTGATCATGCACTGATCACGTGGCTATCATGCACTGATCACGTGGCTGATCATGCACTGATCACGTGGCTGATCATGCACTGATACCGTGACTGATCATGGACTGATCACATGACTATCATGTACTGATCACGTGACTTAATGCACTGATCATGTGACTGATCATGCACTGATCATGTTTGCTATCATACACTGATCATGTGCCTCTGGAGGCAATAAACAAGAGCTGAGTAGGCATGAATCAAACAGTCAGCAGGCAATAATCATGGAACTCAGCTGTGAGGATCATGCTGCTCAGCTGGCAATAATCAAGCAGCTGATCAGGCAGGAATTACGCAGCACAGCTGGCAATTGTCAAGCAGATGACAGGCAGGAATCATGCAGCTCAGCTGGCAATTGTCAAGCAGATGAGCAGACAGTAATCACGCAGCTCAGCAGGCCCTGATCACGTGACTGAGCATGCACTGATCACGTGGCTGATCATACACTGATCACGTGACTGATCATGCACTGATCACGTGGATATATCATGCACTGATCACGTGGCTGATCATGCACTGATCACGTGATTGATCATGCACTGATCACGTGGCTGATCATGCACTGATCACGTGGCTGATCATGCACTGATCACGTGACTGATCATGCACTGATCACGTGGCTGATCATGCACTGATCACGTGGCTTATCATGCACTGATCATGTGACTGATCATGCACTGATCATGTTTGCTATCATACACTGATCATGTGCATCATGCAATGATCAAAGAGCTGAGTAGGCACGAATCAGTCAGCAGGCAATAATCATGGAACTCAGGTGTGAGGAATCATGCTGCTCAGCTGGCAATAATCAAGCAGCTGAGCAGGCAGAATTATGCAGCACAGCTGGCAATTGTCAAGCAGATGACATGCAGGAATCGTGCAGCTCATCTGGCAATTGTCAAGCAGATGAGCAGTCAGTTATCACGCAGCTGATCATGCACTGATCACGTGACTGATCATGCACTGTTCACGTGGCTGATCATACACTGATCACGTGAATGATCATGCACTGATCACGTGGCTATCATGCACTGATCACGTGGCTGATCATGCACTGATCACGTGGCTGTCATGCACTGATCACGTGGCTGATCATGCACTGATCACGTGACTGATCATGCACTGATCACGTGGCTATCATGCACTGATCACGTGGCTGATCATGCACTGATCACGGGACTGATCATGCACTGATCACGTGACTGATCATGCACTGATCACATGACTCATGCACTGATCACGTGGCTGATCATGCACTGATCACGTGGCTATCATGCACTGATCACGTGGCTATCATGCACTGATCAGTGGATATCATGCACTGATCACGTGGCTGATCATGCACTATCACGTGACTGATCATGCACTGATCACGTGGCTATCATGCACTGATCACGTGGCTGATCATGCAATGATCACGTAGCTATCATGTACTGATCACGTGACTGATCATGCACTGATCACGTAATTGATCATGCACTGATCACGTGGCTGATCATGCACTGATCACGTGGCTGATCACACTGATCACGTGACTGATCATGCACTGATCACGTGGCTATCATGCACTGATCACGTGGCTGATCATGCACTGATCACGTGGCTATCATGCACTGATCACGTGACTGATCATGCACTGATCACGTGGCTGATCATGCACTGATCACGTGGCTGATCATGCACTGATCACGTGGCTATCATGCACTGATCACGTGGCTGTCATGCACTGATCACGCAGCTACCATGCACTGATCACGTGACTGATCATGCACTGATCACGTGACTGATCATGCACTGATCACGTGGCTATCATGCACTGATCACGTGGCTGATCATGCACTGATCACGTGCCTGGTCATGCACTGATCACATGACTGATCATGCACTGATCACGTGACTGATCATGCACTGATCACGTGGCTATCATGCACTATCACGTGGCTGATCATGCACTGATCATGTAGCTACATGTACAGTCACGTGACTGATCATGCACTGATCAGGTGACTGATCATGCACTGATCACGTGGCTATCATGCACTGATCACGTGGCTGATCATACACTGGTCACGTGCCTGATCATGCACTGATCACGTGACTGATCATGCACTGATCACGTGGCTATCATGCACTGATCACCTGGCTGATCATGCACTGATCACGTGGCTGATCATGCACTGATCACGTGGCTGATCATGCACTGATCACGTGGCTGATCATGCACTGATACCATGACTGAGCATGGACTGATCACATGACTATCATGTAGTGATCACGTGACTTAATGGCGCTGATCATGTGACTGATCATGCGCTGATCATGTTTGCTATCATACACTGATCATGTGCCTCTGGAGGCAATAAACAAAGAGCTGAGTAGGCACGAATCAAACAGTCAGCAGGCAATAATCATGGAACTCAGGTGTGAGGAATCATGCTGCTCAGCTGGCAATAATCAAGCAGCTGAGCAGGCAGGAATTACGCAGCACAGCTGGCAATTGTCAAGCAGATGACAGGCAGGAATCATGCAGCTCAGCTGGCAATTGTCAAGCAGATGAGCAGACAGTAA
Organism: Bos javanicus; assembly: GCF_032452875.1. Taxonomy (NCBI): domain Eukaryota; kingdom Metazoa; phylum Chordata; class Mammalia; order Artiodactyla; family Bovidae; genus Bos; species Bos javanicus. The sequence goes on from NW_026893718.1 coordinate 506,244, forward strand.
TCACGCAGCTCAGCAGGCCCTGATCACGTGACTGAGCATGCACTGTTCACGTGGCTGATCATGCACTGATCACGTGATGATCATGCACTGATCACGTGGATATCATGCACTGATCACGTGGCTGATCATACACTGTTCACGTGTCTGACCATGCACTGATCACGTGGCTGATCATGCACTGATCACGGCTGATCATGCACTGATCACGTGGCTGATCATGCACTGATCACGTGGCTGATCATGCACTGATCACGTGGCTGATCATGCACTGATCATGTGACTGATCATGCACTGATCATGTTACTGATCATGTGCATCTGGAGGCAATGATCAAAGAGCTGAGTCAGGCACGAATCAGTCAGCATGCATAATCATGGAACTCAGCACTGAAATCACATGCTGCTCAGCTGGCAATAATCACGTAGATGATCATGCAGGAATTATGCAGCACAGGTGGCAATGTCAAGGAGATGACAGGCAGGAATCGTACAGCTCAGCTGGCAATTGTCAAGCAGATGATCAGACAGTAATCACGCAGCTCATCATGCACTGATCACGTGACTGATCATGCACTGATCACGTGGCTGATCATGCACTGATCACGTGACTGATCATGCACTGATCACGTGGCTATCATGCACTGATCACGTGACTGATCATGCACTGATCACGTGACTGTCATGCTGATCACGTGGCTATCATGCACTGATCACGTGACTGATCATGCACTGATCACGTGGCTATCATGCACTGATCACGTGGCTGATCATACACTGATCACGTGACTGATCATGCACTGATCACGTGGCTATCATGCACTGATCACATGACTGATCATGCACTGATCACGTGGCTGATCATGCACTGATCATGTGATATGTACATGATCACGTGGCTGATCATGCACTGATCAGTGGACAGATCATGCACTGATCACGTGGCTGATCATGCACTGATCACGTGACTGATCATGCACTGATCACGTGGCTATCATGCACTGATCACGTGGCTGATCATGCACTGATCACGTAGCTACCATGTACTGGTCACGTGACTGATCATGCACCATCACGTGACTGATCATGCACTGATCACGTGGCTGATCATGCACTGATCACGTGACTGATCATGCACTGATCACGTGACTGATCATGCACTGATCACGTGGCTATCATGCACTGCTCACGTGGCTGATCATGCAATGATCACGTGCTACATCACTGATCACGTGACTGATCATGCAGATCACGTGGCTGATCATGCACTGATCACGTGACTGATCATGCACTGATCACGTGGCTATCATGCACTGATCATGGCTGATCATGCACTGATCACGTGGCTATCATGCACTGATCACGTGACTGATCATGCACTGATCACGTGACTGATCATGCACTGATCACGTGGCTATCATGCACTGATCACGTGGCTGATCATGCACTGATCACGTACTGATCATACACTGTCACGTGACAGTCATCATGATCACGTGGCTATCATGCACTGATCACGTGGCTGATCATGCAATGATCACGTAGCTGATCATGCACTGTCGTGACTGATCATGCACTTCACGTGACTGATCATGCACTGATCACGTGGCTATCATGCACTGATCACGTGACTGATCATACACTGATCACCTGCCTGATCATGCACTGATCACGTGACTAATCATGAACTGATCACGTGGCTGATCATGCACTGATCACGTGGCTGATCATGCACTGATCACGTGGCTGATCATGCACTGATCACGTGGCTATCATGCACTGATCACGTGGCTGATCATGCACTGATCACGTGGCTGATCATGCACTGATCACGTGATATCATGCTGGCTGGTCACGTGACTGAATGGTGCTGACCACGTGGCTGATCATGCGCTGATCACGTTTGCTATCATGCACTGATCACGTGC